>NW_022991064.1:839500-1092000 GCF_902827175.1 Gymnodraco acuticeps | reverse complement strand
CATTTAAGACATACCAAGTCTACAGATATACAGTTAGTAACAGAGTCTAAAATGCGAGTATATACATAGATGGGGGGGGGGGAAGCTGTCCATTGAACGACAGGTTGAGATTTGTACCATTACCGGGGCCAGTTTTGCAATGCTCTCCCCCGAAGGTGCTCTTTAAGAGAGGTTTTGAAGGTAAGTATAGTTTTACTTTCCTTTACAGTTGTGGGAAGAGCGTTCCACCTTGATGTGGCATAATTGCGAAACGTGTATTCCCCCTTTTTTGTGCCAAATCTGGGTTTCACATGATTTGTGGAGCTCCCTCTGGTGTTATGATCATGGTATTCCTTGACCTTTGGGAAGAATTTTGACATGTACATGGGTACCATAGAGGTGTAGTGGATCTTGTAGACCAGGCCCATTGCAAGTAGCTGTACTCTGTTGTCTACTCTAAGCCATCCTAGGTTGTCAAAGTGGGCAGAGGTGAGGTGGGTTCTAGATGAAAGGTCAAGCAGTAGTCTGACCAGTTTATTTTGCGATGTTTGAAGTTTTATTTTTAGCGCCTTGGAGGTGCTATGGTACCATGACGTGCAAGCATAGTCATAGTACCCTTGAATGAGTGCTCCTGCCAGAGTTTTCAGGGTGTTTTTGTTTACCAGAGAGGAGATCCGGTATAGGAATCTAGTTCTTTGATTGACTTTTTTTATTACATTGGATGCCATTTTGTCACAGGAGAGGTTTGCCTCAAGAATAGATCCTAGGTATGTAATTTCCTTCTTACTTGTGACAATAATGTCGCCCACTGCAACTGAGAAGTCGTCGGATTTGCTGAGATTATGTTTCGAACCGAAGAGAATGGACTCTGTTTTACCCAGGTGTAATGATAATGTATTATCGGCGAGCCAGGTGCAGATTCTGCCGAGCTCGGAGCTGAGGGTTTTTTCAACCTGCAACCTGTTCCTGTCAGAGACCAGCAGGGCTGAGTCGTCCGCGAACAGGAACAAGTTGCAATCACATGCTGATGACATGTCATTTACATAAATTAGGGACAGTAACGGACCTAATATGCTTCCTTCCTTGTTTTAGCTTTTTGCGGGTACAGAATATCTTATAATGATCACTTAAACCGCATGCTATAACCCCTTTACTGGAGATCCTGGACTTGTCAGAGGTCAGAATGAGATCAATGGTAGTTTGTGTTGTTTCACATACCCGGGTAGGTTGGGTGATTAGCTGGCTGAAGCCGTGCAGATCACAAATCCTACTGAAGGACTTGAAGACGGACGTGTCTTTACGTTGCATATCCGTGTTCCAGTCTCCAATAATAATTGTCTCTACATCCCCCACATCAGCCAAACACCCATCTAATGTATCATAAAAGTCACTCTGTTCCGGTGGTCTATAGATTGTCCCGACTATTACAGATTTAGCATTGTCTGTTTTAAAGGTTGTTCCTACACGGACCGTAGGGTGTGTTACACCGGAGTCTAAAGTAAATACACACGTGAACATACGCTGCCTCTTGAGTCTTTATTAGTTATACAAACACGGTTTACATAACTTAACAGGTATTAAAATGGGAAAATGTCAGTTACTCTAGTTTCTGTCAAGATTCTGGTGTTCTATTTTTTGCTGTTGTATTTTTAAATGTATGTTGTCCTATTTGACTTCCTGTCTGTGTTTTCCTGCCTTTTTAAATGTCTGACTGTTCTCACTTGTTACCTTTTAGTTTTGGCATGCCGTCTCCAGCTGTGTCTTGTTTTTGTGATTATTCCTGTGTGTAAATAGGCCTGTTTTCCCTTGTATTCTCTGTCAGTCCGTCATCAATATTTGCCCCATTGTGGTTCGTCGGATTTCTCAGTTTCCTCTTGTGTCCTCCTGTTTCTGCTTCCTGTGTTCCCAAAGTCTTCCTGGTTTGTTCATAATTTTGTTTTGCTGTTTTGTTTTGCAATGTTTTGCCTTACCTACTTAGTTTCATGTTCATTTTCTGTACCAGCTTTTAATAAACATCGCCTTTTGTTATTCAAAACGTCTTCCCTCTGTCCATTTTGCTCCTCTCCCTACTGTGCAGGTTTGACTTTTTCAATGCCAAAGTCTTTACGCAAAATACTGCATGCTTCGTCTTGATGAGAATGGCTATCTTGTAAATATGTGTATTCTGTTGACAGCAGTGATAGCACTCTATGAATAAAATTAGCTCCAAAAACACATAGCTCAGAGCAAATTTATAACGGATACAGATCTATTAAATAAAAAAGTAATTCTGTATTTGCCGTTATGTGTTATGAATGGCCCACAGGACATTTGAACACTGAGAAAACACCTCAGATTAAATCTAAATATATTCAGTGTTTCCATGTATGCAGCTTTCATCACTCATGCTGATCACTTTTCCCCTTTATCCCCAGATGCACTTACAGTGAGTCACTTCCTACAGCAGCACATACTTATTTTATGAGTAACCTGATTTGACGGAAAAAGCACGGTATGAAAAGCAAAATCCCACATGACATGCTCAACAGGTTCAGAACATAATTTTTTTGTGAGAAGTAATGTCTGGGTGATTTTAATGCGCCAACCGTGATGTGCTTTTACGGGAATGATCGACGGGGGGGTCGCCTCCAATCATGTTGTCTCTGCTGAACGCCACAAGAATTCATGACACGCTCAATTGGAACTTTCCATCTGTGAGTATTCTGCCCCATCAAATACTGCTCACCAAGGGGCTGGGAAATAAAGTCTACACCTGCTCGCTTTTACGCAGAATGAGCTCCTTTGTTCAGTATCTGAATACCGGAGAAGTGACTGTCAGTGAATGATTTGCAGGTCGGCCTTTTAATAAATACACTTAATATTCCATAGAGAAGTTTCACATCAGACGTCCTCAGAGGCTCCCAGAAAAGCTACTCACCAAGTTCCACAACATCATTTGATAAGATTTTGCCCCTCTGGGCCCATATGGGAAATTGTGTTTCTTGATGATTCAGTTTTTAATTGTACAACAGCCTACACTATATGTGAGAAGACAATTAGGGAAAAGCTGAGATAGTGATGATGCCAAAACTGATGATTAGTATTCCTACACACTCTTTGATTTCCCCTTCTCAGGAGACTTTTATATTAATCTAACTTTTTTCTCTTTGTTCAAAAGAGTTGTTTAATCATCCAATACAGCCAAGTTATTTCTGACTCATAATCAACTCAGTGGTAAAGGGTCTTCACGGGTCTGAATTCAAGGACCTGATCTGAAATGGCCTCTTGGAAAGTGAACATAAAACCAACATTTGTTAAAAAAAGTCATGAAAGTCACATCTGGTTCAGAATAAACCTAAAAAAGACCATGAACACAAGCAGAAGCATGATCAATTAGGAATGTCACAATACCAAGAATTATGTACTTAATACATATATTATATATGTTTAAGTTTGATGATTCGATATCAATTGGATACCGTTGTAAAAAATGAATGAATTGCTTTGACACATCTCCTGCAAACAAGTTTAAATGTAAAGATTATATATGAGTACATAATGTAAAGATTAATCCTTATCTTTGCCCAATACCCATTTTTATTGAGTAGCGCCTGGACGCACCTGAAGTCAGTAGCCCCTCCAATACCGGCTGCTAACAGCTACGGCTAACATCTATCAGCTATTGTTAACTACCTCTCCTGCTGATTGCAACAACTAAGGTACCCGCGATAATGAAGCATATTTTCACAATTTTTGCATTGACTTAGTATTAAAGTATCCGTTCTTAACCTGTTAAGCCCCGAATATGACATTCCCAGAACAAATGACCATAACTACACTTCTAAAAGGGGAACATTAATAATTTGTTTCTCAAAGCAATGATAAACCTGTGAGTTGGATGTAGAAGAGTCAGAATCAATATAGATGTATTTTATTTTAAAGTAAATTCAGATTGAACATAGTAAAACATTTAAATTATTGTGTCCGTCCAAAAAAAACACATTACTTATAGTGAAAACCACCCTTGAATGATGGGATAGTAGACTAAAAGCTTTAGGAATCCAAAGTACAACATATAATAAGTACCCTGTTTCAAGATTGATGCAAAACAAGTGAAATTTGACCTTTTTAGAGAGATGTAGCACACAAAAAACACTTCTGGGGTCATATGGGTGGATTTTCCATATCTCTGGCCCCCCTCGGTCGATGGTGATGATTGACATCTCTTTTTAACCGTTAGAGCCAATGGAATCGAGGGAAAGTTCCACATACAAACACAGGTTACCAAATAAGGAGTGAGAGAGACGCGTAGCAAAACCGGAAGCTGCGCTAACCTCTGGTGGCTACCATTAGCAGCTAATATTTATTCTCTGATTTTAGCAAAAAATGGAATTATGGGTTATCAATAATTGTTTATTAACCTTCAGCCGCGTTTTTTCTCGTTTGAATGCCATTGAACCATAGCATTGAACACGACTTTTGATCAGAATAACAGCTAAGGTGAGCATATCTCCGTTTTTTTCTACCTAAAGCTACGTCGTGTGTTATCTGTATTTGCTTCCCCTGTCGCGAGTTCTAATCGCTCAGTGATGATACTTATATTTCTATAATCTGTGGAATCTCAGGATGTTATCTAAAGCTTGTTTGTGCAGATCCAATAAGTATATTGATCGGTATAGCTAGAGTTCTGTGCTCTGTGTTAGCATGTTTTTACTCAGGGCTCATTTAGACCCGTCTTGTGAGACTTGTGTTTTTGTTTCGGTAAAAATGGTTCATATCATCAATTAGCTGAGTTTCTTCCCGTTAGGAGGGTATGCCACATTCATTGTTTTTTTAATATTAAGAAGCCCTGAGACACAGTGTCGTGCAAAAAAAAAAAAGGGGTATTTGGCGCTTAATTCAGACATCCGTCAGACCAATTAAGAGAAAACAATAGCAGTCCAGGCCCTCATAATCAATTCAATGCTTTTCACAGCTCACACTATCTGTCTTGCCTCTAAAAACTCATTTTCTTCCTGCGATGATTGATGCACCTTGCAATAAAATCTGAAAGCGAGTCTCCGAGGATCCACTAGGGTATTAGACATATTGACACTCAGACCAAAGATAGTACACTGCCCATATCCAATTACCAGTGACGCAGGTTGACCCGTGTCACTGTGTCTTCATTTAGGCAGTGTATTAAAATCTCCATCACTGTTCTGGGTCTCTGTTCCCCAAGCTTTCATCCATCAATGTTTTTTTCACATAGAGGATGACTTTTATTGTCTTCTCTGGTATTACAAACATGGAAGATGACCCCAAGCCTAACCCTATGTACTACAATATCTGAGAGTAAGATTACAGCTAATAACTATAGCCCATAGGCTACAACTTTAATTATAGCATTTCATTCAATAAAGTCATGTGGAATTAATTATCATTTACATTTCCAAATCGGATGCAGCAGAACCAGAGATATCCTTTTTGTTATTCCACACATTCTTTGATACTAAAACCTGGCAGCTAAATGACCCATAATGCAACTCAAACCACCACTGACAGTCATGGATTCAGGTGTGCTGCTATGCTAGTAGCTAACGTAGCTTTTGCAACTTGCGTCAAGCGAAGATGTAGAACCCCATATTTTCCTAACTTACATCCTACAACATTAAGCTGCAACCGATTCATCGTACTTCACAAAGTTCCCTCTGTAAACACAAACATTTTTAACCAACGTTTTCCATTCATTCTGTATTCCTAAAAACCTGGAATCAGAGTAAACAAAATCAATGATGTTCAGCTTGAGTCACTGTTTAACCTAACACTTTACTTTAGGTGTGATGTTAAGCAGGAAGGAAACACGCCTTTTAACACAAAAAGGCTTTCTGTCTCTGCTGGAATGCATACTGTAGTAGGTAATCATCCGGCCGGCGCGAGTTACTCGCATATAATTACAAATAAGTAAGTGCTTATAGAGCATTTCCTTTGGAACATTGTCCTGTTTGGCTAAGTGCCATATTATGGGCCTTTGTTTAAAAGGTTTAGGGCATAACACTCATTTCAGCATTTTCACACTTCTTTTCATCTCGTTATCTTCCCCACTGCTCATATTCACGACTCCCGTAATGTGTAATAGGAGCCATGACTTGTGGTTGATCAGCAGAAACAGCAAAGGCCTGAGCCTTCAAACTGCCAATTATGTGCTGAAGTATGCAGCTAACAATAAAGTATGGGCTCCAATAAGAGCAACATATGAGAAGTACAGCAGCTAATGGGCTGAAACAAAAGCAGCCGTGTCACTTTGGAGGCGAGCAGAAGGAAACAGAGTGCTGGAGCAGCTGATGGGGACTACAAACAGTCTGATGAGACACAACTCTTGCTATAACTGAGTCCATGAAAACTGGCATTCCTTACAATTTGCCACAACATTAGTTCCATTACAATAGAGTGGAGGTAATGGCATTGATAATTCGATTGTTTAGATGTAGAAAAGCAGTGGCCAGAGGGTACATTTCTTTCTGCAGAAGTGGTTTTTATAGGTGGAGAGGAAGGAAGCTCGGGCAATGCAAAGTCTGATGCTCGTTTTGTTTTACTTTCATTGCAGAGACGGCCTTGACAATCTGTTTTAAACAGTGCTGATGGCGATCAATTGACACTTATAGCACTTAATGGGCCAAGGTGGCCTTAAGTGTAGACGGTATTAGGATTTAAATCATTAACTTTGAAAAATCAATAAGCCTATAAAATGTGTAGTGTATTAAAATCTGACATAGTGAGGCAATAAAGATTGCACTAAAGTTGCCCTAGAGCAAGTGTGTCAAACTCATTTTCAGTGAGGACCACACTGGGACATTATTGTATTCCTTCATAGTCTCCTAACATACAGTTTGGTCTATAAAAAGGACAAAAAAGTAAACTAAAAAAGTTTGTTGGCCATAATAGCATTCAGCTAACCCTAACAACCTGAATATGACAAGACAGACACAGTGGGACGTTTAACACAACAAACAATAATTTAACCTTTTGCAAATCTCCTGCTCAAACTTTGCTGGTCTATACATTTAAATAATGCCATTAGTAACAATTCTGCTGATGTTCAGGTGTATATCAGTATGTAGTGTCTCTACTTTAAAGAGTCCTCTCCTGCTGATGTTCAGGTGTATATCAGTATGTAGTGTCTCTACTTTAAAGAGTCCTCTCCTGCTGATGTTCAGGTGTATATCAGTATATAGTGTCTCTACTTTAAAGAGTCCTCTCCTGCTGATGTCCAGGTGTATATCAGTATGTAGTGTCTCTACTTTAAAGAGTCCTCTCCTGCTGATGTTCAGGTGTATATCAGTATATAGTGTCTCTACTTTAAAGAGTCCTCTCCTGCTGATGTCCAGGTGTATATCAGTATATAGTGTCTCTACTTTAAAGAGTCCTCTCCTGCTGAAGTTCAGGTGTATATCAGTATGTAGTGTCACTACTTTAAAGAGTCCTCTCCTGCTGATGTTCAGGTGTATATCAGTATGTAGTGTCTCTACTTTAAAGAGTCCTCTCCTGCTGATGTTCAGGTGTATATCAGTATGTAGTGTCACTACTTTAAAGAGTCCTCTCCTGCTGATGTTCAGGTGTATATCAGTATGTAGTGTCTCTACTTTAAAGAGTCCTCTCCTGCTGATGTTCAGGTGTATATCAGTATGTAGTGTCTCTACTTTAAAGAGTCCTCTCCTGCTGATGTTCAGGTGTATATCAGTATGTAGTGTCTCTACTTTAAAGAGTCCTCTCCTGCTGATGTTCAGGTATATATCAGTATTTAGTGTCTCTACTTTAAAGAGTCCTCTCCTGCTGATGTTCAGGTGTATATCAGTATGTAGTGTCTCTACTTTAAAGAGTCCTCTCCTGCTGATGTTCAGGTGTATATCAGTATGTAGTGTCTCTACTTTAAAGAGTCCTCTCCTGCTGATGTTCAGGTATATATCAGTATTTAGTGTCTCTACTTTAAAGAGTCCTCTCCTGCTGATGTTCAGGTGTATATCAGTATTTAGTGTCTCTACTTTAAAGAGTCCTCTCCTGCTGATGTTCAGGTGTATATCAGTATTTAGTGTCTCTACTTTAAAGAGTCCTCTCCTGCTGATGTTCAGGTGTATATCAGTATGTAGTGTCTCTACTTTAAAGAGTCCTCTCCTGCTGATGTTCAGGTGTATATCAGTATGTAGTGTCTCTACTTTAAAGAGTCCTCTCCTGCTGATGTTCAGGTGTATATCAGTATGTAGTGTCTCTACTTTAAAGAGTCCTCTCCTGCTGATGTTCAGGTGTAGATCAGTATGTAGTGTCTCTACTTTAAAGAGTCCTCTCCTGCTGATGTTCAGGTGTATATCAGTATGTAGTGTCTCTACTTTAAAGAGTCCTCTCCTGCTGATGTTCAGGTGTATATCAGTATGTAGTGTCTCTACTTTAAAGAGTCCTCTCCTGCTGATGTTCAGGTGTATATCAGTATGTAGTGTCTCTACTAGGACATGTCTCCATGCTTTAATGTTCAAAAAGCTCTTTATTTTTCTCATACTACCTGTGCTGCAGCACCTCTTTTCACCCTCTGTCAGAAACCAGAGCCCAGTCTGCTCTGATTGGTTAGCTGGCCGGCTCTGTTGGGATTGGTCAACCGTTTAGAAATGTCCCGCCCCTTAGCCTATCATGAACAATGTGTTGGAGCTCTAGCCAATAGGAGGAAGAGTTTTTCACTATGTTCCAGAACTATCAAAGGAGTCCAATGGACGAGGGAACTTTTGGGGGATTTTAGCCTTTGCAGACCATTTACATGCACAGAAACCTATAGAACACACTACAGGAAAGGGATAATAGGGTCTCTTCAAAGTGAACATAAATGTATATGGATAAGGGGCCACATTTGGGCTGGAAACATCTTGCCTTAAAGCAGGGGTGCCCAACCTTTTTTGAACCGAGAGCTACTTTTAAAATTGCCAGTCTGCCGAGATCTACCAGTCCAAATAGAGAGGCGTAGCCATTACTGACAGCCTACTACCAGGTAAATACACACTTCTACTTGTATAAAACTGACCTTCGTACGATTAATACTCCATAAACTACTGCAGATCCTTTATCTTACCTCTTTCTAATCTACACACATACAAGTATTTAACTGAAGTTACACAACAGTGTTGTTGATACAGAGTTGGTGTTTATTCACACGTCACTACAGTGGGTAATGTTTTCAAGAAACATTGAACAGTGCTGCCACATATGACACAGGAAAAAAAGAAAAGACTCTGAACCCTTTCTTTGCCATTATATAAAAATAGTGTTGCTACAAAAGTATAAATGAGGCTTACTAATAAGACAACTCAGATCTGAAGCTACACAGGAATCTGCTGCAACAGTGCAATAAAAAAGACAAAATTAATAGAATCAAACCCTTTTTTTGTTGCATTTTAGTAGATTATAAAAAATAAATGCCTTTTTAAAATAGGATGCAAGCAACATAGTTTCTTAACCTGAATTGATAATAGACTATAATCAATTTAAGTTTGCATTCTTATACCATTTTGTACAATAATTATAATGAATAAGTTCAAACAAACTCAAACTTACAGCTGATTAATAACGGTATCTAACTTGAGTTTTTATCATATCAAAAACCTGTTGAAATGCTACTGTTATTTTTATTACGCATCGGCAGCCTCCAGGCACGCTTCTTTCACAACTTCGCCGTCTTTGAAAGACTTCATGTGTTTCTCAAGAACGTGACTGACACGATAAGATGCTCTGGTAGCAGCCTTGCTCTTGTTGTTGGGCCTGGTGAAAATGGACTGCTGTGCATTTAGCTGTCCTTTCAGGCCCCTCCCCTTTTGGAGCGTAGGGCAGAATTAGGAGGGAATTCCGTCTCGTAGCGTTTGTGCACTGTTTTGAAATGCCGCTCCTAAATGACCCTTCTTCGATAAAGCCACGCTCGCATTGCAGATGAGACAGATGGACTTTGAATTGGAATAGATACAAAAATAATCATCCTCCCACTCGGAGTGAAAATTATATATGTTTTGCTTCTGCCATAATTGCGGACTTGTGTGTGTGCGGACTGTCACTCCTGTTGACACGGACAACGTTAGCGAACTAGTGCACTGCCCACTGCTCACCAGCCACGCCCCGACACATGGGGTCACGCCGGCCAATCACAAAGCTTTGATGCGTTCAAGTGCATTATTCTGGCACAGGAAGATTATGTTACAGGACATTAACGATAAAACTGAATATTGTTGTTCTATTTTTAGACACATCTCGCGATCGACTGGGAATCTCCCCGCGATCGACCGGTCGATCGCGATCGACTGGTTGGGCACCCCTGCCTTAAAGTGTTATTACAAGACATGTACCAACAGTAATGCAGCATGCCTCCACCTCCTGCTGCTTACATCTTTCAAGTCTCTCAGTTTCCAGCAATTTCACTGACACTGTGAGGTGACATGCCCTAGAAGCATTCAAAGATGTTCTGAGGTACAACAAATACTTTCGGCAGTGCTGTTTAATGTTCTGGATGATTACCTCTGTTCCAGCAGTCTGTGCTGACATATTTAGCCAGTGCGTCTATTTTCCAATGCTGAGAGTGTAAAGACTTAAAGGAGGTAGGAGGACTGGATTAACTGTGAGGCAAATGGGCTGTGATGGGATGTGACGAGCCAATGGAAACCTCCGGGAATGAGGAGGTGCATTAGTGCATCCTTAGTGATAAAAGTGTCCCAGCGTCTGTACAAGTAGATAGCCCTGCGAGTAAAGTGCTTTGTTTGTGTCCTTATGAAGAAGCCTTGTCTTTGGATCACTTGTTAAACCCTCAACATATGTATTACCCTGGGGAGACTTCTTCAGACAGCGAGTCACGTATAAATAAATCATAATGCATGCCGACGGGGGCCGTTCAGTCCCTGGAGGTGGAAAGATGGAAAAGGTAAGATGATTTAAGTGGCTTTAGATATTATATTTGGTGCTAAATGCACGGGTTTAGGCATCAAAGGAGGAGATGGCATCGTGGGATTGTGACACTCAAAGGAAGCATCCTATAGTCTACATCCATCCCTCTCCCCCACTGCTGCATAAACCCTCATCCACGCCTTCATCACCTCCCGTCTGGACTATTGCAACAGCCTCCTCTACGGTTCACCTGCAAAAATTCTCAACAAACTTCAATACATCCAGAACTCCGCCGCCCGGTCTACTCACCCACACCCGAATCCCTGAACACATTACACCCGTCCTCATCAAGCTCCACTGGCTCCCCATCCCCCAGAGAATTCAGTGCAAAACCCTCCTAATGACATACAAAGCCCTCCATGACCTGACCCCACCCTACCCGACTGACCTCCTCCACAGACACACTCCCACTCGCTCCCTCCGCTCTGCTGCTGCCAACCTCCTGTCCCCCCCCCCCCCCCCCCCCCACCTGGACCAAGCTCAAGTCCTGGGGCGACAGAGCCTTCTCCGTTGCTGCACCCGCCCTCTGGAACTCACTACCCCAATCCATCAGAGATTCTTCCTCCCTCACAGCATTCAAAACATCACTCAAAACCCACCTGTTCACACTGCATTCAACCACTGACAACCCCCCCCCCCTATTTTCTGTTTTGTTTATCTCTTTTTGTATTTTTCTTTGTTTTGTTGTTGTTGTTGTTTTTTTTATTCTCTGTCAAAGTGTCTTTGAGTTTCTAGAAAAGCACTATACAAGTCTCATGTATTATTATTATATTATTATAGTTAGCAGTAAGAGAGGAAGGGTACCACGGTGAGGGATCATTAGAAGACAGATTTATCATGTTGTCGAAGCAAAGGCAGTTTACCTCCAGCCTCCATTGTTATAGCACTTAAGGAGCACAACAACAATACATCAGTGCAGAGCCGGCTGGGAGTTGTTCTGTGTCAGGAGGAAAATAATAGGCTGTGCTTTACATTCATTTACAGCAAATCCCAGGTGCACCTGGTTACCATGCTGCCATTTATTTTCAGATCACAGTGTATATATTTTAACTCCTTTGCCCTCCGTGCTGCCTGCCAGTGATTTACTGCGCCTAATAGAAAATAAAATGGAGGTGTCTGCCCCAAGTAGCTTTGCTATACTCAATCTAGCCCTACAGTATCATAAAGTGTAAATCAATGGGCTTTTAATTATGGAGACACAGGCAGTTTTATTTGATAAAGTGAAGGGGCAGGAATAATAAAATAAAATAGGGGATGAGATGTCTTGTAGCGTTATAACCAAAGTGTAGGTGAGTTATTACAACAAGCCTGTTTTTCATTTTTCTCAAAGTCAAAGCAAATAACGACAATCTGGCTGTCACACATAGAAAGGGTATGTGATGTTAGACATACTACGTTTCAGGGGTTGGTTATGGGTAAATTGTCTATGTACTGTAGCCCTTAATGTGTGAATGTAATGCTTATTAATGCTATTATTTCCTTCTTTATTTGTTAAATAATTCAGTTGCAGGGATGAAACTGCAAGGAAATGTTCCCCTTGGTCAATAAACTTATGACAAGACCAGTATTACAGACATATCATATATGTTAGCAGGACACAAATGTACTGCTTGATCTGTAATGGCTGTGTTTCTGCCATCCTCCTTGTATAAGCTTTTTTTGCGATGATCGACCAAAATTCGGATATCTTTGAAATCCAACCAATCGCTGTAGAGCCAGCTGATTGACAGGCCTCCTTTAAACTGCACACTAAATGACAACCGTTAAGGCAGACATTCGGTATGACTGTGAAATAATATGGGGGTTCATTCGGGAACAAAATCAGGCTTAATCCATACACTGTCTGCCCAGCAAAATAAAACATGTCTGAGTTGCAGTTTTATGCAACGAAACTAAACTATACATGTGGAAACATAGAGTTGTCCTTACAGTATAGCAGTCATAGGTTGCCTCCATCTGGTGAAACTGCATCACCGGAAAGCCTTAAACGCCCTGAGGCAGAGACTGGCAGAAGAAGTCAAGGAGGACTGACACCTTGTCATCTGAGATTCTTAGATAAAGGAGGTTCTGATGTATGTCAAACCTGGCACAGCAGCCCCAGCAGATTGCTCTGCCACAAGACACCCCATTACTTCCTGCTGCTTTTATCTGGAGGATTTACATTTGTATGAGCCCTTGTCACGACATCAAACTTAAGTGCATTTTTAAGGCAAGTTTCAAAGCCTTTGACCGCTACTGTACTTCCATTAAATGTCCTTTCAGAGAAGCGTTAAACATCCTGGCGTGACCAAAAGTCTCTCTGTGATTCGACTTGCGACAAAAGACTGCTTTAAAAGAGACAAATACCTCCAACCTAGGGCTGAACGATATACCGTGTCATGGCGATAACCGCGGTATGCGCATGCGCGGTATTCACACCGCAGGGACCTGCGGTTTTATTCATTTAAAAAAAAAAAAAATGCTAACGCACTTTAGCACCGAATTCAAAATAAACATACCCTATTACGTATCGAAACTGCACATACAATATATCCGATTAAAGCTGAGACTCCACAGATTATTTAAGTATAGTATCTAAGCGATCCGATCTCGCAACAGGGGAACCAAACACAGACATCACAACACGTACCTTTTACGGAGCTTTTACGGGAGATCAATCTGATCAAAAGACGTGTTCAATGGCATAAAACGAGAAAGAAAAAACGCGGCTGAATCGGTTGATCCATAGGTTGATAATGTATCTGCGGCTTTGAAGCAATTGTTTATAATCCATAATTCCATTTTTATGTAAAAATCGGATCACAAAAATTAGCTGCTAATGGTAGCCACCTTGGTGGTATGCAGCTTCCGGTTTTGGCTACGCGTCGTCACTCTCACTCCTTATTTGTTCATGTGTTGGTGTGTGTAGAACTTCCCCTGATATTTGACCTTTTTAGACAGATTTAGCACCAAAAAACCCTCTTTTGGGGCCATTTGGGTGGATTTTCCATATCTCTGGCCCACCTTGCTGGATTTTGACATGTGACATCTCTTTCTGACCGTCAGAGCCAATGGAATCGAGGGGACATCACACAGTCCTTATTATGTGTGTGTGAGAGACTTCCTCATTGCCAAGACCGGAAGCAGCAGCCACTATGGTGGCTACCATTAGCAGCTAACTTTTGCTCTGCGATATTTACATAAAAATGGAATTATGGATTATAAATTAAATCATTTTTGTATACAGAGACGTTAAAAACCTATGGATTAACCGATTCAGCCGCGTTTTTTCTTTCTCGTTTTAATGCCATTAATGCCACGTCTTTTGATCAGATTGACAGCTACGGTGAGACATCTCCCCTCGAAGCTACGTAAAGGTACGTGTTGTGATGTCTGTGTTTGCTTCCCCTGTCCGAGTTCAGATCACTCAGTGATGATACTATATACCTAAATAATCTGTGGAACCTCAGCTTTAATCGGATATCTTGTAAATGCAGCTACGATAAGTAATAATAAGGGTACTTTTATCTTGAGTTCTGTGCCAAAGTGCGTTAGCATTTTTCGCTCAGGGGTCATTTAGATGCTTCTTATGAGACTTGTGTTTTGTTTTGGTATAAAATGGTTTGTATCGTCAGTTAGCTGAGATTATTTCCGTTAATCTGGTATAACACATTAATAGGTTCTTAAATATTACGATCCCCTGAGACACTGTCGTGAAAAAAAAAAGTAAAGTACCCGCCGGGACTTTGGGGTTTAACAGGTTAAAAAAAACGCGATATATACCGCATGGGGGGGGGGGGGAAACCGCGATGTCAGTTTTTTTCAATACCGTGCAGCCCTACTCCAACCTTCTATTGTCTCTCTCATATATTTTCTTAAGACAAGTTTCTCTCGAAAATAAACCTTCCTTTTTACATTTGATCAGTCTTAGACGAAGCAAGTGTAGGCCTTGACTCAGCTTTGACCCTTTGATTCCTCCGAACAAACTTAATATATAAATCATATTCTTAGTGTCGCAGGAAGATGGAAACTTATTTATTTAACTACATATTATATTTTCACGATGTATTTAAAGAAGTATGCAGAAGGTTGTGTGACATCAAAGATGTAATGTATATAGGGAAAAGTAAAGGTCCCAGAAATGAACCCTGTGGGATCCTGTTATATTTTAAATGGGCAATGAATTATCTCCTTGAAATATGTCAACAATGCAGTGCAGAATAAACCTTATATTTTATAAAAAGTTATACTGTAATTACAATGCCTATATTGTAGGGATGCACCGAATATTCGGCCACCGAAAATTATCGGCCGAAAATGGTTAAAAAGGCCCTTTCGGCTTTCGGCCGAAAGGGTTATAGCACCGAAAAAATATCACCGAATGTCAGAACAGGCTTACGTTGGTAACCTAACGTGTTGTTGTGATGACGTAATAAAGACGCGGCGACCATGCTCACGGCTGGCTCACAGGGGGGGGGGGGGGACATTGACCTTTGTCATCGAGATTGCCCTGAGCCTTTAACAAATCGTATTAAATAATCTGATGACAGACTGTAAACAGAATAGCTGAAATTTTAACAAACTAAATAACTCAGTTTCCTCTAATCATTAACCCATGTTTGTATCATGTAGTTAACTCCGTGTGTTGCTGCTAGCATACATAACACCTGACGTGGAAACGTTACTCGTGATGGGCTACAGAGCTGCTAGAAGACGGTGGAACCCGGTGACATTCCTCCGTCTGCATGCGGTGCACTTTTGCTAAATGTTTAGACAAATTGCTCGTGCTTACATGCTAAACTCTTATTGCACTTATGGTAACAAGTATTCTCCACATCGAGACGGGTAAAGTTTAACCACACCTCGGAGCGCGTTCTCTCCGCCATCTCCGCAGTGTGCTCCGCTGCATGTAGCAGCTGCGTGTGTGTAAACTGCCCCGCCCCCCTCGCACACAGACGGGGAGAGAGATCTCGTCTGATCGAAAATACATCATAGACGCATTTGTTGTCTTTGCATATTAGAAACGAGTTGGCGACACTAAGACTGCGATATAATGTTTTTTAGCAATAATACATGACATATATAAATGTACTGTATGCATTCAAAAGTGCTGAATACATGTTTTATGGACCCATAATAGTGATTATTATTTAAGTTAAGTTTTGCCATAATCATGTCTATTTCCATAATCAGGTAGCTGAACAACATTGGTAAAAAATGTATACATTATATATATATATTTCTATTAATCATTTTCGGCCTTTCGGCATTCGGTTTTCGGCCAACTGTTTCCTATTTTCGGTATCGGTTTCGGCCAATAATTTCCCATTCGGTGCACCCCTACTATATTGTCAAGGCTGTACTGATATTTAAAAGAAAAAGTCATTCTTACGATCACTTGCATTTGGGGCTTGGAGAAGGTTGTTTATTTATTATTATTCTATATCAGTGCTTTGGTTTTCATCACAGCCAGATCACAACTGACTGATTAAATAACTTGAAAAACCTCACTTGGATGCATGACTTAGGATCTGGAACTATTAAAAAAGTCAGAGTCTGTTGTTGGTATGTATTTACCAAATAGGAAACATTGAGTAAAACATAATAATTAAGCAACACAAGAAGAAACAATCCATACCTTCCTGTAGGGCATTAGGGGAAAACGCCACACTTCACATTTGATTGGAACAAGGACTCCTTCCAGGCCTTTTGTCAAATTATGTTTCTCGCAGGAAAGTGCTCTATTGTGTCAGAAGGATTCCAGGAAACAAGACAGACAATCGGATTTCTGGTGAAAGGATGTGTGCCGCTTCAATGTGCTGCCAAACTCTGCAGGAGCTGAGTGACATTATCGCGGCAGTGTTTATAGAAGAACATTTTCAACCTATGACGAACTCGGCCTGAATTGAAGATGCTCTGGAGGCATTTAGGAATACAAAGACCCCCTCCTTCTACAGCCAGATGTGTCGTCTTTTTTTCTATATGCCTGCTTGTCCACCCTTATGTAAAGTTTGACTTAAGAATCCACTTCAGAAATTCTTGCAAGCCTTTTAATTGATGAGACCATGTCCTGTTATCTAGTCTCTTTGTTGCCTTTGTAATGGTCCTTTTTAATGTTAATGTAAACTTAAGATGTGCAAAATGAATCATTCATGTTTTGCGTCCCATTTCATACAAAGTCTTTCAGAGCCATGTCAAGAATGCTTTACAATACTAAAATGACATCTGGGTGAGATTTTTAAAGCATCTAGGAATGCTTAATACACTTGAAGTGAAAAACAACAAGTTATTAAAGAAATTCTCCAGGGGAAATGTGGCTTCAAAAGAAAAGGATATGTTAACACTGAAATGGTTATTGATTTTATGCTCAAGCGAAACAAGACTCTTTTAATAATTTCCAAGCACAACCCCGAGATTTAATCTGGTCAACAGGCAAAGCAATCGATACATCTTCATCTCTGTCAGCTCTTGGTTGCGTAATGCCTGCTCTCATTTCCAGCATTCTTCATCCCACCTAAACCCATATCTTAGGAGATGTTCCCCGCTGCCATCTGTCTTAGGGTTTCCATACCTTTTTCTACTAAGCTGTCATTTTGTTCATGCTCTGCCTGTGTCAGTGTGTGTGTGTGTGTGTGTGTGTGTGTGTGTGTGTGTGTGTGTGTGTGTGTGTGTGTGTGTGTGTGTGTGTGTGTGTGTGTGTGTTGTGTGTGGTGTGTGGTGTGTGTGTGTGTGGTGTCCTTCTGAGGCCCAATGTCTCCATTCGGTAGAAAGGATTTAGAGGTATGATAACATTTGGAATTAAGTTTTAAAATGATGACAGTTAAAAAGTGAGAAGATTTAAAGTTGTACTTAGGTTAGTTCAGACATTATCTTACAGAATGCAGACACCTGGTATGCAAGCATTATCCAAAGATATGAATGTTCCCCAACAGGAGTACCTGGATTAAAAGGTGCATGGCAACAGTCAATCCTTCCTGATGGCTCTCCTGGTAAAACATATCCACATTTGGCCCCTCTTCCACACCATCTCCAGGACCACCAACCATTCGCTCTGTTACCAACACAAGCTATTTAAAATAATCTGTTGGCAATTAGCCTTGTAGATACAGTGAGTCTCTAACAACCAAATAAGAATCAAATGTTCTACCCACATCCAGGCCATTATCTGTTTTGTATTCATATTCTCAACATGATTTTGAAGCACCAAAGGTCAACATATTTAAAACACGGGGAAGATGGCTGGAAGTTTCCTCCTTTTAGGAAACAGTTGAAATCCAACATGATTTACAAATTAACTAAAGGCAATAGATTATTCTATCGAACCTTAGTAAAGCAAAAATGTTAGTATATTTTTGTATACCCAATTTCATTTACATGAAGCTGCTTTTTAGCTCCCCTCAAATGGAACAAACTTCCAAAAAACCTGAGATATTCACCAACGCTGAGTTCTAAACACTACTTTAATCATCTGCTTACCCAGAAATCTTTTAACTTGTTTTAGCACCTACCGTATTTATAATGTTGTTTTTAAACTATTCTGTATCTCTTTTATGCATGGTTTTTATGAATCTGTTATTCCATTATGTTTAATTATTGTGTTCATTTCTGTTGTCTTCTTGTTAAAGGTCCAATGTCATGGCCAATTCTACTGATCATAATTCCATTGTTGAGGTCTACTAGAATAGATTTATATTGTTCAATGTTCCAAACTCACATTGGTTTCTCATACAGCATCTCTGTATAGTATGTGTATTCACTCACTGATTCTAGACCTATAGTCAGGTATTGAACAACTAATAAATAAAGAACACAGAATTATTAAATACAAAACATAGATGTTGTGTGATTATACTAAAAATGATTTACAAAGAAATATTTAACACTAAACACCACTGCATATTTACAACTGTTACACTGGTGGGAGATCTGCCAAGTTGAAACATCTAGTAAGTCGATCATAGCAACTTTAGTGACTGACTAGCCAAATGAACTCCCCTGATTCATCTCTGACAGAAGGCCTCCTCTTGCACTCTGACAGAAGGCCTCATATCTAAAGAGATGAAGCCCCTAACTCACCAACTCCAGCCGGCCAAGCCCCTCATTTCCTGCGCTGATAGATGACATCCATCAAGGATAAGGAGTCCAGCTCCCAGCACTGGCCACTTGTCAATTATGATTATTAATCTGTTGTGACTCCCCCTCACCTACTTCTCCTAAATCAAATTACTTCTGAATAACCGATGGTGTGTCTAGAATCTAGATCCATCGCTGATAGCCGAAACCTCGCTCCTAATCCCCCCCCCGCTGTTGGCTCAGCTGAGAACAGGGGGGATATTTAAATCGATGAGGACTCATATTGGCTCTGACAGGCTCGGCTTTTGTTTGGTGGGGCAAGATGACAACTCCTTATCGACTGCAGGGTGTTCTGGGAAGCACTGAAATGGGTGTTCTTCTCAGACGCCATGTGTTCCCTCCCTGCTGCGAGGCAAATGCAAAAACACTGACAAAAATGCAAGCAACTCTTCACAGAATTTCTACCCAATATTCTTGAAATGAATTCAAGCTTTTGCCATCCAAGAGGGTATCGTGACTAAGAAGATCAATGAGTCAAATAACCGAGCCTAGTTCCTTTATAGCCCAATGTTCACTTTTACTCCTGGATTTCATTTATGCTACTAAATCATAAGTGTAATTCAAGATGTAATCATCACCATCATCATCATCAGCTTTATTTAAAGAGACTCTTGGTCCATTTTTTTTTTTAAAAGACATACAACACTAAAATATAAATGAAAAAAGGCAGTTATACCCAATGTTTGCACAGAGGTGACTGGTATCGTCCAGCACTGAGACACGGATTTGAAAGCAGCTAATGACAGAGTTATGAGAAACATTCAATCGACAGATGCATTTGTACATCAGATTTCTCAAGAGAGCATGGAACGTGTTGACTCGTGCATTACAAAACATTTCACTTGCACTGCACCACCTTGGTTTTCTAAGCAGTATACAAAAACAATCATTATAAGCAACCTGGAGCTTCTTGAGGCTCGCCTTCTTATACTTGACCCACAAGGGGGCAGTATAGAGAGGAGTGCAATAAGCTCTAAAGAGATTCACCTTAACCTTATCTGAACACCAAGAGAATTTTCTAGCAAACATGTTAGCTTGTGTATAGGCGTGTGGCACAGTGGGTTGTGCGTTGGTGTTCGGATCAGGGGGTCACAGGTTCAAACCCCACTGCAGTTGTTGTTTCCCTGAGACACTTCACCCCAAATTGCACTTGTGGGGATTGCCCACAGTATTGAGTATGTAAGTCGCTTTGGATAAACACGTCTAACAAGTGACATGTAATATATAAGACACGCCGCTGTCCATACATGTCATCATCAGCCATTTCATCTGTAATGATGTGTCCCAGATACTTAGTTTTACAGCAAGCACTTGCCCTGACAGATAGGATATTGGAAAACCAAGATTCCTATCCCTTGTTGCTCTGCAGATCATTACAGCACTCTTCTTAGCATTGTATTTAACATCACATTTGACACCATAATCAGAACATATATTTAGCAACTGTTGAAATCCAGCACTGCTAGGAGGAACAATAGCCGAATCATCGGCATACAAGATGGTTTACAATCACATTACCAATCACACACCCTGTTTTACAGCCACTTAGATATATCTGGGCTCATTTGCACCCTTTAAGTTTATTTATTTATTTGTATTATATAGTATAACATTTGGTATATATAGTATTTGATATGTTCTTTTCCACTATGACTATGTATGTCATTAAGTATGGTATTCTTGTCATGCTATGTTTTTTCTTTATTATTTCTTGTTGGCTGATTTCCACCCCAAAGAAGTCTGTACTGTTGCTTACACGTATGCTTCTTCTCAATAAATATATTTGAGGCTAATTATCAAAGAAGCAGCAAATCATGTCTCCTTCATAATAACATGTAACGAGATACGTAATCAGGATACAAAAACCCTTACGGTTTCATTGTTGGTGTATAGACTACTGCTTGAATATGCTGAATGAAGGCAAGTTTTCCTATAAATAAAATCATTTCTAATCCTAAATATCTTAATTTCTAAGGTCACATTGTTCTGTTGTCTTACATTATACACACAAAAAACATCTTATTGATATTTATTTTCTTTTGTAGTTGTTTGAAATGCATTTGATATTGAGGTAATCCAAAAGTAACGGAAAGCAATCAGGTTACGTTACTCAGATTAGGTTACTGATGACATATTTGGCTTCCCAACCCTGTGTATAATGAACTGCAGTGACATAGAGCACTTTTTGTTTCTCAGCCTCTCAGTTTCCCCTCCTCCTCCCCAACATGTCCCCTCTCAGATCTACACTTTGTAACTCAGTCACTCGACTTGTTCCCCTTCAAACGTCTTCCTCGCCCCCGGAGCTCTTCGCCCCGGCACCCCCGTCCCCTGCCGCCTCATTAAAGGACTGTAAATACTCGGCTATGCGGCAGCATTGATTGACTGGGGAGATGGAGTCTAGGATAACAAGATGTATGTGCAGGGCCGCCCCTGGCCAACTTGGGGCCCCAAGCGACATTGTGAGTTGAGGCCCCCCCCCCAACCGACAGTTGTTTTTGGAAACAAAGTAGGCTACTTTGCAAATATAATTCCTGTTTATTATTATTATCAACACAGTTACTTTTTTATACAGTGAGGTAAATGGTAAATGTGCATGTATGTCGTTCAGTATGCGTTTACAGGTACGTCTGCATTTCCTGCCAAATACTAGCCTCAAAAAGATTAACATATAATTAATGCAAATAAACTACTTCTACTAATAATAATAATAATCATAATCAATTCAATAATATAAATATATTATTTTATTATAATATAGTTGTAATATAGTCAAGACAAAACATGCTTATGACATGCTCAAAAACTGATATTTCTTAAATCTGTATTCAAATGTAGTTCCCTCTGTCAGCAATGTATCAACAACTACACACACATTTCTATCAGTGTTTCTCTGTGTTGTGGTTGACATGATGATGACTGTTAGGAGTAAAAGTTTACTTTTTTATTCATGTATTTTTTTCTTTTAAGTTTCTTTTATTATCTTTTACTGTTTTTAAATGCCTTTGTCTGAATGTCTTTCATTTTTGTAAAGCACCTTGAATTGTCTTGTGTTGACAGGTGCTATATAAATAAACTTGCCTTGCCTTGCCTTGCCTTAAGGCAGGGGTGCCCAACCAGTTCGATCGCGATCGACCGGTCGATCGCGGGGAGATTCCCAGTCGATCGCGAGATGTGTCTAAAAATAGAAAAACAATATTCTGTTTTATCGTTAATGTCCTGTAACATAATGTTCCTGTGCCAGAATAATGCACTTGAACGCATCAAAGCTTTGTGATTGGCCGGCGTGACCCCATGTGTGGGGCGTGGCTGGTGGGCAGTGGGCACTAGTTCGCTGACGTTGTCCGTGGCAACAGGAGTGACAGTCCGCACACACACAAGACCGCAATTATGGCAGAAGAAGCAAAAAAGCCCAAAATATATAATTTTCACTCCGAGTGGGAGGATGATTATTTTTGTATCTATTCCAATTCATCTGTCTCATCTGCAATGCGAGCGTGGCTTTATCGAAGAAGGGTCATTTAGGAGCGGCATTTCAAAACAGTGCACAAACGCTACGAGACGGAATTCTCCTCCTAATTCTGCCCCTACGCTCCAAAAGGGGAGGGGCCTGAAAGGACAGCTAAATGCACAGCAGTCCATTTTCACCAGGCCCAACAACAAGAGCAAGGCTGCTACCAGAGCATCTTATCGTGTCAGGCACGTTCTTGAGAAACACATGAAGTCTTTCAAAGACGGCGAAGTTGTGAAAGACGCGCTTTTGGGGGACAGTAAAAATAACAGAAGCATTTCAACAGGTTTTTGATATAATAAAAACTCAAGTTAGATACCGTTATTAATCAGCTGTAAGTTTTAGTTTGTTTGAACTTATTCATTATAATTATTGTACAAAATGGTATAAAAATGCAAACATTCAGATATGTTCTGTTTAAATTGATTATAGTCTATCATCAATTCAGGTTAAGAAACTAGTGTTGCTTGCATCCTATTTTAAAAAGGCATTTATTTTTATACTCTACTAAAATGCTACAAAAAAGGCTTTGATTAATTTTTGTCTTTTTTATTGCACTGTGGCAGCAGATTCCTGTGTAGCTTCAGATCTGAGTTGTCTCTTATTAGTAAGCCTAATTTATACTTTTGTAGCAACACTATTTTTATATAATGGCAAAGAAAGGGTTTCAGAGTCTTTTCTTTTTTCCTGTGTCATATGTGGCAGCACTGTTCAATGTTTCTTGAAAACATTACCCACTGTAGTGACGTTGTGAATAAACTCCAACTCTGTATCAACAACACTGTTGTGTAACTTCAGTTAAATACTTGTATGTGTGTAGATTAGAAAGAGGTAAGATAAGGATCTGCAGTATTTTATGAAGTATAATCGTACAAGGTCAGTTTTATACAAGTAGAAGTTGTGTATTTGGTAGTAGGCTGTCAGTATGGCTACGCCTCTATTGGACTGGTAGATCTCGGCAGACTGGCAACTTTAAAAGTAGCTCTCGGTTCAAAAAGGTTGGGCACCCCTGCCTTAAGGGGAGAGGCTGAGCGTCACCATGAAATGTGCAAATTGACATAAAAATGAATAAAAGGGGAAAAAATGCTCCATGTTTTTTTAGGCTGCAAACTTTAACTGTTATGTAAGCCAACTAGACAGACAGTGTATCACTTCTTCCTCCTGTACATTACAGATCAAAGGCATCACACTACTTGAATGAATGTTAAATAAAGAATGCTGGAAATAACTGCATCTCCCATTAGCCTATATGCTATGCAGAGACTGCCTTCCTCCATGTCGTGAATTGCAGCTGATATTTTAATATGGCAATTTGCAATTTGAACTTATACAACATTCTACAAGTTGTACATTTGACTCATACAATAACCCACCTTCGAGTGATGCTCTAGTTTCTTCATGTTTTTGTTTCCCCTCTTTTGCTTGCAACTGTCTTTTCACCGACATCTCTTCACCTGCACTAGTGGCCGTATCAAAGCCCGTGATTGGTCAGATGTCGATTCATTGCCAACGGTGTCGGGTTACACACGTGCTCCCCTTGTCGGGGGGGTGAGCGGAGAACTGAGCGGAGAACTGAGCGGAGAACTGGCACAGCAGCTGAGGCCCTCTGGGCGGGGCCCCCTGCGGCAAGGCGGGGCCCCATGCAGCCTACGTGATTGGCCTGTAGGGAGGGGCGGCCCTGTGTATGTGTCAGGAAACAAGTATTTTCTGTTGGTTTTAATTTACGACGTGCTTAATTTACGGCCATGAAATATACTCGTCCTCTATCTATACATGCACAGTATATACGTCTGAGCATGTTTGTGTGGTATTAGCTTTCCCGTGGCGCCTTGTCCCTGCAAATCCAATTAATGGAACAAAAAGCGTCTCCATATCTCTGACAGCCCGTCATATTTACAATGTGCTGGCAGTGTGAGGCGGGATGTGTCAGCCGAGTTAAGGCCGGGCCAAGTCGCTGTCAGCCTCTAAAGGGAGAAAGCCATATATTCTTAGCCCCATACATGCATCATACTTAAAATGAAGCATGAGGAGGATCACCCTGAGGCAAAATTATCACCAGCAGTCACCCGCTTTAACACCATGATGTTTGTGCTAATGAATAGGCCTCACAGATAATGCGATGGGGAATTCATCACATAGATATTAATCCTGTTTGATGCTATGTGGGACACGTCAAGCTCAAATAGGTTAACCTTTACGTCTCTCGGAGCAGGGCCTGGAACATAACTGCAGTGTTCTCTAGCAGGCAGTGATGATATTTAACTGAACAGTGTTTTTGCAACAAAGTCAACCTTTTATCGTCATTGCGGAGACCTTTAATCTCCCGGTATAGAGAGGGAGTACTCTGATGCCAATGATAATTTCACAACTGACAAGATTTAAGGCCGTGGGAAGAATCCAGTAATGGTCTGCATACTGGTCATTTAATACGTAGGACTGCAGTTAATGACCACTTTTCATTTCTGAATAACCCACCAATGTTCAATTCATCTCTGGTCGGTAAAATGCAACTCTCTGACTCTTAATGGGAGAAAAAACAACAGGGTATGAGGGCCTTTTTAACCCATAAGAACCCGGACCCATTTCTACTTTTGGGGAAATTAAGGAGAACATCATTCAGACTAAATAGAGCACATTTCTGACAAGTAACCCCCCTAGTGTCAAATATCTGAAATGTGACATATACAGTTGCAAGAAAAAGTATGTGAACCCTTTGGATTCTCCACACATAGCGTTGTGTGTTCCTTCCAAACAACTCAACTTTGGTTTCATCTGTCCACAGAATATTTGGCCAGTAGTGCTGTGGAACATCCAGGTGCTCTTTTGCAAACTTCAAACGTGCAGCAATGTTTTTTCTGGACAGCAGTGGCTTCCTCCGTGGTGTCCTCCCATGAACTCCATTCTTGTTCAGTGTTTAACGTATCGTAGATTCGTCAACAGAGATGTTAGCATGTGCCAGAGATTTCTTTAAGTCTCTAGCTGACACTCCAGGATTCTTCTTCACCTCATTGAGCATTCTGCGCTGTGCTCTTGCAGTCATCTTTACAGGACGGCCACTCCTAGGGAGAGTAGCAACAGT
Source organism: Gymnodraco acuticeps (assembly GCF_902827175.1). Classification (NCBI taxonomy): domain Eukaryota; kingdom Metazoa; phylum Chordata; class Actinopteri; order Perciformes; family Bathydraconidae; genus Gymnodraco; species Gymnodraco acuticeps. The sequence goes on along the minus strand of NW_022991064.1, from coordinate 1,066,399 downwards.
GCTGAACTTTCTCCATGTATAGATGATTTGTCTTACCACGGTAACATCAAGGCTTTCAGAGATACTTTTGTAACCCTTTCCAGCTTTATGCAATCGTAGGTCTTCTGAGAGCTCTTTTGTGCGAGGCATGGTTCACATCTGGCAATGCTTCTTAATAATAGCAAATTCAAAACTGGTGTGTATTTTTTATAGGGCAGGGCAGCTTTAACCAACACCTCCAATCTCGTCTCATTGATTGGACTCCAGGTTGGCTGACTCTGACTTTAGCCTAGGGGTTCACATACTTTTTCCACCCTGCACTGTGAATGTTTACATGGTGTGTTCAATAAAAACATGAAAACATATAATTATTTGTGTGGTATTAGTTTAAGCAGACTGTGTTTGTCTATTGTTGTGACTTAGATGAAGATCAGAAGACATTTTATGACCAACTTATGCAGAAATCCAGGTAATTCCAAAGGGTTCACATACTTTTTCTTGCAACTGTATGTCACATTGGGCTTTAATGGTAAAATAACTCTTATATATAACTTCATTAACAAGGATGATTTGTTGGTTTAAATTAGTTTGAACATTCTTTGAATTGAAGAATAAAGAATATATTAACTCAATATAATTGAATCAGCTAAATTAACTGAGCAGATCATAATCATATTTCTAATTGTGCATATGTCACTCCGGGTTTACTGTGAAAGTGTAGGGTTAAAGTCCCGATGTGGCACCAGTGTCACAGCGATGTTTGTCTCATTTGTTTCATATCAATTTGATCAATACATGTTTCCACAGCAGGTTAAATGTAATAAAGGACATTTTATGTAAGCATTTTAATTCTTAAATGGCTTGAATTGTATCTTTAGCAACAAAAACAACACATGTGTTAGTCTGGCACATGGACATCTTGGACATGTTGTCATGGGAACACAAAATCAAATGACCTGGCCCAGGACCCAGCAGACTGTTCAGGGTGTGTCACTCAGGGACTTCATGAGATAAAATAAAGGCAAAAGCTGTATAAGGAACTTTCCAGAACATTTAAAGTTAATGTGACACCCGTGTCACATTGGTAGAGTACATTTCGAAGAGACAACAACACACTGATATGTTGTACTGGTAATGTTATTTTTTGCTGTTGTATATATACCCCTTTACTCTCACCGTATCCACGTTTTGGTGTGTCCAAGTGCGTGGCAGAGAAACTCCCTCTGGAGGAAACACAGGTATTTTTGCCTTTGCAGACCATTGACATGCACAGAAACCTACAGAACACACTAATATACCTCATTCACACCAACGCAACTCCGGTTCAAGCTCCGTACTAGAGCTTTTCAGGTTCAGAACCTGTTCTTCGGTTTAGCGGAGGCTCTTTTCACACACAGCCCAGAGTCCGACTGGTGCTGCGTCATTGCGTCATCGTTTGCGTCATGACGTAACCGTTTGCGTGCCTGCTTCATAAAGCCAAACCGCGCGGAAACCCCTCACAGCTGACACCGACAACAACAACAATGGCCGATTGTGCTCCAGCTTCCTCTGTACCTCTTCTGAAGACCAGATTCCCAGCAGGTAGCTGGTCTCTTCAGTGGACCACTGCTGCTTGTTAAGTTTCTCCATCGTTGTGTACAAACTGGATAAAACGCGGGCTTCTTGTTGTTGTTCAGGAGTTGATCCCGCCCCTGCACCCGCCTCGACGTAAGCGTGACGTATGCAGTGCTTTTGCTCTGGCCGGACAATTTTTTGGTGTTTGAAACGAACCGGATTCCGGAGCTAAGAGGCTGCTCCGCTGCGGTGTGAACAGGAAAACCCGGTGCTTTTCAAGCTCCAGCTCCGGAGCGGCCCCGAAACACCGTTGGTGTGAATGAGGTAGGGCCTCTTTAACAGTGGCTCACAAACCCAGAGAGAACTATCACATATATTTCCAGCTCCCCTTAGCTCTAAAGAGAAATGAAAGCCTAGTTAGCTCATTTTCTTTGGCTCAGATTAATGCTTATGTTGCTTTGATAACAAATCGAAACGTCCTTGACCTCGCAAACATGTCAAGCTTTAGTTTTTCTATCAGAGAGTTATTTTCTATCAGAGTTTCTGTATAGAATCTGGAGATATTCTCCCCATTCAAGCTTTGTTAAAGTGCTCCAGCTGCAGAGAATAAAAAGACTATAACTCAGGCAAACCCTCTTGACGCTTAAAACAAGTTGTTCCATTAAGACATTATATAGCAGATACTTTGTGTGACATACTGCACTAGTATTCATAATCCATAGAGCTAGAAGAAATAAAACCCATGCTCTGAAATATTGTTCAGGTTTATTAGGATGACTAAGAGCCATTCTGTTATCAAGAGACGGTTATCCCTGAGCTAACCCATTAACAATACATTTTGTGGGTACGACTTGTTCAGCTCTTATTAGCTCTTACAACCAAATGAGCTTTAACTCATTGTAATGATAGTGAAGTGTCTTGTATCAACCACTCAATGTCAGAGTGGTTTACACATAAAACTGGAGAGAAATGACCAATGAATGTTATGTTTAGAGAGGTTTTGAAAGTGGAAAATGGACTTCTCCAACATTAACTCCAAATCTAAATGAGGTGAAACATGCTAGCTTCATTGGGCGTCTAATGGAGTCTGACAGAAGAGGGATATAGTGGTATTATTTTGCATGAATGGTCATTTCCATCGCTGCCTGCTGAGCCATTTTACCATTGTTTAATGACGCTTTGGCACTACTCTGCTCTACAATTAAGTTGTCAGTCTTTTTATTTTCTTGTGCTGTAATCCACCTGCTGTGGCATGTTATCCCTTTGGGAACTCACACAGCTTTACTGACATTACATACATGTCTGTCAACCTAGAACATATATTAAAATGAAGAGGCTTGCAGAACAGCTGAGACTTCCCCAGTTTTAGTAAAACACGATTTGTTTCAGACTTCATTACAGTGAACAGGAGTCTGAAAAAGTGGCAGTATCCCCGCTGTAGTTCGCTAACAATATGGAGAGGGAATATAAAATAGAAGGAGAGGCAGTGAAGATGTATGTGAATCTGAAATGCAAGACAAGCTGCAAGAGAAGGAGACTGTGGGGAAAAGATGGAGTGTGTTCTCACTAACAGATTGTCACCACAGCTTCAAACTGCATGTTGGGAACAGAAATACAAGAGGCGGAGGAGCTTTGGTTCTTGTATTATCAGATGGAGCACATGCCAGGCTGAGTGAGCTTCTCTTTTAGCACCAAATAAGAGAAAAGTCAAGATTTTTGCAACACGTTGCTTTGATATTTCAACTCAATGATTGCTTCCCCCCCATCTTCCAGCTTGTTTAACGCTCTTGACTTTATTGAACATTCTTGATCAGCAGCACGAGCAACAAAAGCATTTCCAGACCCTTTTTTAAAGCACATTTCACATTTGCCTATTTAACAAGCCTACTGTAAATGGACATGAAAACAAAAGAACGGAAAGGTTTTTAGGCTTTACTGGGCTAGATTGCATATCATTCAAATCCGACAACGTGCATTTAGTGAATAAATGACGTATGAAGCATGGTTTGAATTAAGAAAATGATCTGCAGCCAGTCTCCTCAATGGCTCTACACAGACCTGATGTAATGTACCTGTACCTCACAATTTAAAATGAGACTAACAGAAAGATCATACTTCAACTACATTTTCTGGATTTTCTTTTACTTTTTGCGAGCAGCTTGCAACCTGAGACTTGAGCTGTCAGTCAAGGAAGCCATGGCACTAAGAATACCCATCTTTGGACATTTTAACATGGGAGTCAATGGAAAGCAACAAGTGACATTTCAATGAACTGCAGTTTTGGCACTTTCAGAAAAGCATGCTTTATTTCAAGTCAAACTACAACTTATATTTTGCACAATGGACGTCAAGCCCGTACCACCAACTATGTGCAATATGTGCAATATATATTTATTTATATATGCCGTTAATAACTGTGCAATATATAGCTGGCTGCTAAATCCTCAGAACTGCAGAAATTTGGTTTTTGTAAATTGTGTAACCTTTTTTAATTATAATTGTTCTGTCATCTTGCTTTTTTTTTTATACATTGCTACTTAGGTAACATTAAGCGTCTTTGTCTCTTTTCTGCTTTGTAACGATTTCCCCTCTTTGGGACCTAATAAGTTATTCTGATTCTGATCTGATCTGAAGGGTGACCCAGGACAAGAGACAGAATAAAAAACTGAATTTATCTGTCTGTGAAACCAGATCAAAACCAAAACCAGGAGTCAGTGGGCTGGCGTGGAAAGATCATCGTGGAGAGTTAAATGTGACACACAGACGGCGTTACTAAGCTCCATGCTTTTTCCGTACAGAAAGACTGAGTCAAAGAAACCTGTTAAAACCTGATGCAATTCATATACAGTGGAAGTGCTAACGAGGCATACAGTAATTGAACTCCAATTAGAAGAAGATGGAGGAATGAAGCTTTAGTCACAGCAGGTGGTCTCTGTTCCACACAGCCTGTATGAGGATACAGTACTGCTAGTTTAAGGGTTGCAGTATTCTTCAGTACTGTAGTGTTTTTTCTTTCAGTGAGTCATTTAAAAGGGCAGAGACTTCACAGCCTATGAAAGCAAGTGGACATTGTGGTTCATGTAAGTTACTTTTCAGTAGAAGCTTAGAAATGATGTTCTATACAACTTTGCGAAATAATATTCTGAACAGCGTGTCAGAAATGAAGGTCAGCCCAGTGAAATTGGTGATGTGGTAGGCTGGCATGGCACTCGACGTCTCTTCATTGATTTATGACCCTGACTGCATTCAGACAAACAAGTCCTCCAAAAGAAAATGACTGAAAAGGTGGATTTTTTTTGTGACTGCCAACAGCAAGGCAAGTAGCTCAGTCTGTACTTTGGCTTGGAAGGTGACCGGTTAATAACTACTGCCATTGTGGAGAGTGTAGTGGAGACTTTGGCACTGTATTTATTTTCAGCTGCCCACTATTCCCCCTGTACAAGAACAGATGAAATGCACAGTCTTAGTGTTAGAAAAATATCACTCGTCGTCACAGGCTTGAGCTTCAATAATCAAGAACATGTATTTCTGATCCTCTCAAGAATGGAAGTAGTCATCACATACAGAGCATCAACTACGTAGTTCCTGAACAGTGTCCTTCACATGCTGATTTACAAGAGAGGGAGTTACACAGTCACAAGGTACATTGTATACCGGTTCAAAGCAGTATTCATGTTTAGTTCAGATTAGCTAAGGCCCACGTAAGCAATAAACATGACAGTCATATGCCTATCTCCCTAGAATCATCATGTTTAACCGTTGGAACATAGCTATTGTATGTTCAACACATTGTCTCATGAGCTTCTTCTATGTAATCATACATCCGGTTACGTACACAGCTCCAGTTGGGCCTTTGTTATCATGTGCTACTCTATAGCATATTGAAAGAGTACATTCAGTATTTTCCCAACACTTAGTGTCAGTGTGTGTTCTGTGCTGGTGTGTAACGATTGAGATACGTTTCCATTTGAATTCCTATTTCCATTTAGTTGGATTTGGGCAGTCCACTCCAAGTAGGGAATGAGTCCTTACCCCAAGTGAAGGAGTTCAAGTATCTCGGGGTCTTGTTCTCGAGTGAAGGAACAATGGAGCGTGAGATGGGCCGGGGAATCGGAGCAGCGGGAGCGGTACTGCAGTCGCTTTACCGCATTGTTGTGACGAAAAGGGAGCTGAGCCAGAAGGCAAAGCTCTCTGTCTACCGGGCCATTTTCGTTCCTACCCTCACCTATGGTCATGAAGGATGGGTCATGACCGAAAGAACGAGATCGCGGATACAAGCGGCCGAGATGGGTTTTCTCCGCAGGGTGGCTGGTGTCTCCCTTAGGGATAAGGTGAGAAGTTCAGTCATCCGGGAGGGACTCCTCCTTCGCGTCGAAAGGAGCCAGTTTAGGTGGTTCGGGCACCTAGTTAGGATGCCACCTGGGCGCCTCCCTAGGGAGGTGTTCCAGGCACGTCCAGCTGGGAAGAGAACAAGAGGTAGACCTAGGACCAGGTGGAGGGATTATATCTCTTCGCTGGCCTGGGAGCGCCTTGGGATCCCCCAGTCAGAGCTGGTTGATGTCGCCAGGGAAAGGAACGTTTGGGGCTCTCTGCTGGAACTGCTACCCCCGCGACCCGACCACGGATAAGCGGGAGAAGATGGATGGATGGATGGATTTGGGCATCAAAGCAACTTGGCTAAGTTTAGGGAAATAATAATGTCCAGATATTTTCGGCTCGATGTAGACTCTCGACTTCCAAGTTTTCCTAGGATTTTGGTAAGTGACTCGCACAGTCAGCTCTAAGGAGGATAGGAGAGCTTCTCTGAATCTCACCGCGAGTACTTTGTGTAAGAACCACTGACACTAGAAAACGAGAGTTTAAATAAAATAACAAACAAGCAGGCACTAGCTCTAGAATCATTTTTTAAAATGATAAAGAATAAACAGGATAGTAAAGGGTCAGAGTACTTATTTTTATTTTACCTTTGATGGAGCGGGGCTAGCTGTTTTTCAGAGGTTACATTTAGCACTGATTTCTTTTTTATTGTCAGCGAAGTTATGGCGCAGTAACATGTTTTTCAATAAAAAAGGCTTTATAATGTGATGTATTTTCCTTATTGTTCTTGTAAAATGGCTCGGATGTATTTTTCTGACTGCAGTAGGAAGTAAGGAATTGACGGAATGTAATTACAGTTCATATTGATCTCTATATGAACTTTATAGCGTATGCTGCTCAACAAAGACATATTTACTGATGCCTCTCAGATTGACCTTTAGTTTTCTTTCTTGGTTTCTCTGTATGTGATATTGATCTGTACGAGCAGAGAATTTATATTTATTCATACATTTGTGTGGCTCTTTCATTTCATTACATTACATTACATGTCATTTGTTAAACGCTTTTATCCAAAGTGACTTACATACATTCCGTACTGTGGAAAATCCCCACAGGAACAATTTGGGGTGAAGTGTCTTGCCCAGGGACACAACGACATGCTGACTGCAGTAGGATTTGAACTTGCTATCCCCTGATTCGAAGTCCAGCACACTATCCACTGAGCCACAGCCTTCCTCCTCTTTTCATAATTTGCAGAGAGATATTTGATATATGTATGCAGAACATCTGCTGTGGTTATAAATACAAATACATCTTTGATTTTGCTTAATGCCATTGACTTGTTTTACAAATAAAATACTTCCAAACTTCAGGGATTACTTGTAAAGGCTAGAACTTCGTTTACAGGTGTTTTTTTTAAATATAATTTCACCACAAGGTCAGTATTGGTGGCAGATCTAATTTTACTTTCTTTTTATTCCTTTTTTTTTCCTAGACGGAAAAACAAGTATATGCTTTTTTCCTACATGAACTATAAATATATTTTCCAAAATGTTTTAATCAGCCTTGATTATAATAAAAAAATATTCATAAAAATACAACAAATACAAATGTTATTGAAAATGTTTCTCTTTTGATCCCCCTTTTGTTCTATGTCAAATGGTTCTATCCCCCTTCACATATGTTTTGATTTGAGGTACCAATATGACAATTACATTGGTCTTCTTTCGTTTTGTTCCAACCCTCTACTTGGAATTATTCTGAATATTTCTCAACCATTTTTATCAGTAAATCAGTGGAAAAGAAAATGTTTCGACTGTAAGTCACATATTTAGGAGCATTTATGTGCAATCTATGATTCATCTTAGCTTCAAGTCAAAAAGTTCAAAAAGAAAATCAATGCTAAATCTGTGAGAGCTGCGGCTCAGCAGGTAACAAAGCCGCTGCCATCAAGTTCCTGCAAGAATTCAGCCAGCAAAAAACGTCTCTGTGCCACTTCCACACAATTCCTCTAAATTACACCCCAAATTACTCTTAATGGCAAAGAGCCTGCCTCTGCAAAGAAAGGAGGAAATAAGGCATTGATTGAAAGCTGAATATGAGCCATTGGATGTATAGAAATAAAGGAATGAAAGCCAGGCTGAGGTATGTGTTTGGTGGAATTACTCTCACTATGAAGGCAGGATATTATTCAGAAAGGAGCCTCGGTTGTAACCCTCCGTCTGTGAAAGCAAGATGATGTCGAGATTCAAAAACCCCTTTTGTTCGGGTTTAGAAAAGTTACTGAACCCTCAGGTCAGAGCGAGTTAATGTAGCGGTGTAATCTACCTCAGCTTTAGACAAATAATTAGTTTTTGATTGACCTTTAGGAAAAGCTGCAAAGGAGAGACGTCTTAAATTAGAGTTTCCTGAAGCGGGAAAAACAAAACACTTAAACGGCTTTCTATATTGTAATGAACAGCTAGTAATAGAAGCCGGATGGTGAAGGGCTTTAAGCACAGTGCCACTGTAAGTCCTCTCCAAACAGTAATCAGTTGTAGGTCTTACTGAAAAATGCGTTACAGGAGCTTATCAGTTAAAATGGAAGTTATATCATATTAACTTTATAGTTTTCATTTCCACTGAGTCACTAAATGATAAATAAATGAATCTGATAAAACGTTACATTTGTTTAGTGTTCCTTCCTTTTAACACCAGGTGACAAAATAAATACTGAGGAGTCTACAGTACACATTTTTGTCTTTAGAGTATTTGGGAGACTCCCTAATGTGAGATGCCTAAGGTCCAGTGGGTGTAGGTCTTCCTCAAACTAATGAGTCAATGAAACTATGGGTTAACACAAGCTGTGATGTCATGTGATTTCTCAAATGTCCAATCACAGATGAGGGTGGAGCAATCTTCAAACAGGAAGCACCTCGTACTTCATATCGCAATATATTCCAGAAGTCTAAAATGCAAAAAATGTCCCACATTGGGCTAAATCACCCTACAGTAAGTAAAGAGGCTCTCGTCTGCTTTTGGAGTTTCCCCTTTCCTGTGGTGTGTTATATAGGTTTTGGTGCACGGAAATTAGAAGAACTGACTAAACTTCTTTACTCAAGTAAAAGTAAAGAAGTGGAAATGTACTTCAGTAAAAAGTACCCGTAACTAGCAGCTGTTATAAAGAGTACCTGACCTCCCTTTATATTAATTAGAACAATAATGTCATTGTTAGCTAATGAATGTTTCCATGCTGAACAACGGGCAACATGACAACGTTTCCATTGGTCCCTCTTCTCAGAAGAAGACCAGGGAAATGAATGGATACACGGATCGTGTTCAAATCAATAGGCACGCAATGACTCTAAAGAATAATGATCACGCATCAAACACACATTCAGACTAAAGGAACCAGCTGTTTGGGAAAATTAGAGAAGTAGAAAGTACAGGTATTTGAGTTCAACATAACATGTAAGAAGTAGAAAGTACAGGTATTTGTGTTCAACATGTAAGAAGTAGAAAGTACAGGTATTTGAGTTCAACATGTAAGAAGTAGAAAGTACAGGTATTTGAGTTCAACATGTAAGAAGTAGAAAGTACAGGTATTTGAGTTCAACATGTAAGAAGTAGAAAGTACAGGTATTTGTGTTCAACATGTAAGAAGTAGAAAGTACAGGTATTTGAGTTCAACATGTAAGAAGTAGAAAGTACAGGTATTTGTGTTCAACATGTAAGAAGTAGAAAGTACAGGTATTTGAGTTCAACATGTAAGAAGTAGAAAGTACAGGTATTTGTGTTCAACATGTAAGAAGTAGAAAGTACAGGTATTTGTGTTCAACATGTAAGAAGTAGAAAGTACAGGTATTTGAGTTCAACATGTAAGAAGTAGAAAGTACAGGTATTTGAGTTCAACATGTAAGAAGTAGAAAGTACAGGTATTTGTGTTCAACATGTAAGAGTAGAAAGTACAGGTATTTGTGTTCAACATGTAAGAAGTAGAAAGTACAGGTATTTGTGTTCAAATGTAAGAAGTAGAAAGTACAGGTATTTGTGTTCAACATGTAAGAAGTAGAAAGTACAGGTATTTGGGTTCAACATGTAAGAAGTAGAAAATACAGGTATTTGTGTTCAAAATGTAAGAAGTAGAAAGTACAGGTATTTGTGTTCAACATGTAAGAAGTAGAAAGTACAGGTATTTGTGTTCAAATGTAAGAAGTAGAAAGTACAGGTATTTGTGTTCAAAATGTAAGAAGTAGAAAGTACAGGTATTTGTGTTCAAAATGTAAGAAGTAGAAAGTACAGGTATTTGTGTTCAACATGTAAGAAGTAGAAAGTACAGGTATTTGTGTTCAACATGTAAGAAGTAGAAAGTACAGGTATTTGTGTTCAACATGTAAGAAGTAGAAAGTACAGGTATTTGTGTTCAACATGTAAGAAGTAGAAAGTACAGGTATTTGAGTTCAACATGTAAGAAGTAGAAAGTACAGGTATTTGAGTTCAACATGTAAGAAGTAGAAAGTACAGGTATTTGGGTTCAACATGTAAGAAGTAGAAAGTACAGGTATTTGGGTTCAACGTGTAAGAAGTAGAAAGTACAGGTATTTGTGTTCAAAGTGTAAGAAGTAGAAAGTACAGGTATTTGTGTTCAACATGTAAGAAGTAGAAAGTATAGATATTTGTGTTCAACATGTAAGAAGTAGAAAGTATAGATATTTGTGTTCAACATGTAAGAAGTAGAAAGTACAGGTATTTGAGTTCAACATGTAAGAAGTAGAAAGTACAGGTATTTGAGTTCAACATGTAAGAAGTAGAAAGTACAGGTATTTGTGTTCAACATGTAAGAAGTAGAAAGTACAGGTATTTGTGTTCAAAATGTAAGAAGTAGAAAGTACAGGTATTTGTGTTCAACATGTAAGAAGTAGAAAGTACAGGTATTTGAGTTCAAAATGTAAGAAGTAGAAAGTACAGGTATTTGTGTTCAACATGTAAGAAGTAGAAAGTACAGGTATTTGAGTTCAACATGTAAGAAGTAGAAAGTACAGGTATTTGTGTTCAACATGTAAGAAGTAGAAAGTACAGGTATTTGAGTTCAAAATGTAAGAAGTAGAAAGTACAGGTATTTGGGTTCAACATGTAAGAAGTAGAAAGTGCAGGTATTTGAGTTCAACATGTAAGAAGTAGAAAGTACAGGTATTTGGGTTCAACATGTAAGAAGTAGAAAGTACAGGTATTTGTGTTCAACATGTAAGAAGTAGAAAGTACAGGTATTTGAGTTCAACATGTAAGAAGTAGAAAGTACAGGTATTTGTGTTCAACATGTAAGAAGTAGAAAGTGCAGGTATTTGTGTTCAACATGTAAGAAGTAGAAAGTACAGGTATTTGTGTTCAACATGTAAGAAGTAGAAAGTACAGGTATTTGTGTTCAACATGTAAGAAGTAGAAAGTACAGGTATGTGGGTTCAACATGTAAGAAGTAGAAAGTACAGGTATTTGTGTTCAACATGTAAGAAGTAGAAAGTGCAGGTATTTGTGTTCAACATGTAAGAAGTAGAAAGTACAGGTATTTGTGTTCAACATGTAAGAAGTAGAAAGTACAGGTATTTGAGTTCAACATGTAAGAAGTAGAAAGTACAGGTATTTGGGTTCAACATGTAAGAAGTAGAAAGTACAGGTATTTGTGTTCAACATGTAAGAAGTAGAAAGTACAGGTATTTGAGTTCAACATGTAAGAAGTAGAAAGTACAGGTATTTGTGTTCAACATGTAAGAAGTAGAAAGTACAGGTATTTGAGTTCAAAATGTAAGAAGTAGAAAGTACAGGTATTTGGGTTCAACATGTAAGAAGTAGAAAGTGCAGGTATTTGTGTTCAACATGTAAGAAGTAAAAGTAAAGTCATCAGAAAAATAAGTACTCGAGTACAGTAACGAAGTATTTGTAATCCAGTACTTCCCACCTCTGGTGATGTCCGGCAGTATCTGCTCAGGTACCAAACTAACCCTCTCCTCGACCTTTCCCTGAACTTATATTTAGATATTCTTAACTTTTTTTCATTAACATCTGTGCTCCCCGTTTTATCTGACCGTGTCTCAGATCCCCTTTCAGTCCAGAACACAGACAGTCTGGATGTCTGACTGAAGGCAAAGGGCAATTATACCATGTCATGCATAGTCTTTTGTACTTCTTCCGGTCACTTCGCTTGAAATCATCAAAGCACCTGGGAAGAAAGAGATTTCATCTCCTCGCAGCGCCCTCGCTTCATTAAATCTGAAATGGAGAACAAGAGGTTTCTCATACAGATTACATCGAAATAATGACTTCTTTAAATTGCCTATCGCGCACATCAACTATCCAGAATGATTTGCACAGCGGCGGTTCACTTAGTTCTATCCGACCCACTGAAAGACTCGTTAATTGCATCTGTCTCTAATCTGACAATACTGCAGGATGTGTTCTTACCTATGGTTCTTACTATAACAATTGAGTTAGAAAGAGGGAGAGGTTTTGCATACAACTTTAAAATGTCTATAGGAGGAACTCACCTTTGTAACTTCTCATGTTTTCTGTCTTGCAACATTAAATCAAAGTGCTAGATGAAATTAAAACCTATACCAAATATAAAATACTACTTTTTTGTATTCACATCTCAAGAGTGAGACAGAATAACTTTTATGTTCTTGTCCCTGAAATGTTACTGCTATAATTCGCAGCCATATCTGCATTTTCTCTCGAATCGTACCAGCCTGTACTGAAACGCCAGTTCAACAAATCCCAGATATGTTGTGTTATCTAGCTTAACTAACACTAATATAAAATGTAATCCTGCTTAACTACAACACTGGTTATCAACTCTGTAAATCAACGCAGGGTTTCTCACTCCGGCTACGAGTGCGATCACATGACATTAGCAGAGTTAGCAGCATTAGCAGGTCCATGCTCTTTGATGTGACAATCGTACATTTCCCGTTTGTAGGATGAGTAAAGGTAATCTGATTCTGATTATGACTTTATATAGCCTTAAACTTCTTCGTAACTGTTGTTCTTGTTATGTTTGGACCTTCAGGGCCTTCATAAAAAAACATTTATATATATTAGGGCTGTCAAACGATTACAATTTTTAATCAGATTAATCACAGCTTAAAAATGAATTAATCATGATTAATCACCATTCGAACTATGTCCAAAATATGCCATTTCTTTATGTATATTGTTGTGGGAATGGAAAGATAAATGAAAGAAGGCGGATATATCCATTTAACATACAGTATGTATGTTTATTATAACATTGTTCTGTGTGTCAAAATGAAAGACAGCCCACACACCTATCAATTATCAAACTGTGGGGTCTTCATTATGTGTTGATTTCTATCAACACAGGGGGGGGGGGGGGGGGGGGGGGTGATCTAACGACCTTCTGGAAAAGCTTCACAAGTACGCAAATGCGCTTTGTGACACAAGTGACGGTAAGCATTTCAGATTGTTGCCGCGCATGCGTATCTGCGTACCAGTTATGTGCACCTACTACAGCAAAAGTATTCTCCGTCGCGACAACACCACGCCGTTATCTTGATTCTGATGGGCCAGAAGACATTATCAAAGATGTTCTATTGAGAAGACGATCACTACGTGACAAAAGTTTTCAAAACCGTTTCTGGTCTTCGGTATTTCCAGACAAGTGGCTACTGAAATCAATCTTACTAACTGCCGTCTGTGCAATTCTCGGCGCGAGTTGACGGACTTTATTTTGCTTACTTTAACATCATTTTTCATGGTGGGGCTAAGCCATTTCTTGGTATGGGTGTAGCCTACCCCAGCCATACCCTGGCGCTGCCATTGGTGGGATGTATGGGGCAGGCCATTTTGCACATGCGTTAAATGCGTTAAATATTTTAATGCAATTAATTCAAAAAATTCATTACCGCCGTTAACGCGATAATTTTGACAGCATTAATATATATATATTGCTTTAATACTGTTTCGAAGTTTCATCCATCTGACCTGGGTGTGTGCCTTTTTGCACACACCCAGGTCAGATGGATGAAAGAGTTTCTCTTTGCTCCTCTCCCCTAAAGCTTTTAATTTGAAGCAGCCGGACGACTCAAGTCTCTGCAGCCTCTTTCCATCCAAGTTGTTAAGTCACATCTGTCCAACAGCATGAATTACACCTGTCAAGAAGGTAAAAAAGGACGACAGAGGAACACTAACACATCTCACACTATAGATTTCTCCTTAACTATCCTGAGCGAGTAATACATTCAGAGCGGAGAGCAGAGATCTAACTAAAAATGATATGAGTGAAATTAAAGTCAGGATTACGTGATTAAAGGATCACACATTAATTACAGATGTATAGATCACATTTTTATATTCATTTCAAACATATCGTTCTGGCTCGTTTACTGAACTCTCTTGGGATTGGAAGATTGGAATCATTAACATATGTACACTTCAAATTCAAGCAAAAATAACTCCTCTTGATAATGCCATATGATGGATGGATAGTCCTCTCTTATTACCAACAGATGTTGGAAGACAGAACGTTCCAGGATTATGATACTCCAGTTTGTTGCTGTGCTTCTTATAGTTGTGTCCTTAGAAAATGTGCTCTCTCTTTTGGACTGACAACAAAAAACATTTTCACTTTCAAATCAAATCTTCCACTCCCATGTTTCTTTTCACATGGGAAGGCGATGAAACAATAGATGTTTTCATAAAACAGGTTTCTCCTTTCAAACGGGTTAGGGTTCGGTTATTTGTGGCCATTTGGGTGAAGAGCATTTCTGTGAGCACAACCTTGAAATATTAAAATCAATATGGTGAACCCCTAGCAAACAGTTGCTTGTTTACAGTATCCACAAGCTATGTAATGTAATGTACAATACACATTGAAAGAAGGTAATACAGAGGTCATATTCTGCTCATTTTCAGGTTCAGTTTCAGCAGAAAATTAATAGTTGTAAAGCTCTGCAAAAATATATATCATAGTTGCTCTAAGGATCAACTACAGGTGAGTGGTAGTACCAGCCCTTTATGTGTCCTTCTGATCATTTTAACTCCTCTATTAAGCCATATAAAGATAACTCATGGATGTCAGTTAAAGTAGGAGTAGCTCATTAGATGACAAAGGTAATAATTATTGTTCCTAAAAATCTACTCAGACATCGCCTATGGGACTTAACGCCACACCAAGAGACTACAGCGTGTTTTCCTCAAACTCATTTAAAGCACATTATTCTGAAGTGTCCTCATTTCACTTATAGCTGGTTCTCTTTTTATGTTTTCCTAGCCACCCCCCCCCCCCACACACACACACACACACACACGTTCTCACTCCCATCCCGTCACATATTGACGGACGGTCAGGGCCCCTCCCCGTCGCTATATTACGTACAGGGTACCCCTTGACCGTCAGGCTTCTACGGGCAGGGCGTCCCATAGACCTTCATTGACCACGTGATCAACAACAATGGCCGACCTTCGTGTTATTCTCGGTGAAAAATGCCTATTCTAAGGTTCATTTGGCCATTAAAATGCGTTTTGATGTCATTTTATGCGATTAATATGAGTTGTTATTTCTGATTATTTGTGCAGTAGATGTACATGATGTTTAGTTTGCTAGTTATGACGAAGATTACTTCATGAATGTGTACACATTCATGGTTGCTAACGTTTTTTTGGTGGAAATGTGTTTTTTCACAGCAAAGTCACCCTCTGTACTTGGACTTATTGGGAGAATCTAAAGACAAGAACATCCCAAATATTCATTTAGGTCTTTATTTTAGACCTTTAGTGTTGCCGTCTGTGAGGAAAATAAATGGAGCTCAGAGCCTCGTATTTTTAAAATCTTTTTTTCCTTCTAATTTGTTATTCTTTTCAAAATAACACACTGTTATTTACTCACCAATAACACACAATTATCCTTGCTTTTATTTATTGGTTTAATTCCATAATGTCGGGCTTTTTTGGCGTTCGTCAGGAACTGAATTTCAAAATAAAAATAACCTTAGTCTATGGGACGCCCTGCCCGTAGAAGCCTGACGGTCAAGGGGTACCCTACCCTGTACGTAATATAGCGACGGGGAGGAGCCCTGACCGTCCGTCAATATGTGACGGGATGGGAGTGAGAACGTGTTGCACACACACACACACACACATACCATGTATACATCACTTCAGGGGACATTACATTAACTTACATGCATTTCCTGGAGACTTATCCTAACCTTAACCATAACCAACACATGCCTAACCCTAACCCTTATCCTTAACCTTACCCTAACCCTAATCCTAAACCTAACCAAGTCTTCACCCTAAAATTAATGATCCCCTCATGGGGACCTCCAATTTGTCCCCATAAGGGAGGCGAGTCCCCACACGTGACTGTGTAAACAGATTTAGGTCCCCACAAGTATAGTAATGCTAGGCCACACACCACACACACACACACACACACACACACACACACACACACACACACACACCACACACACACACACACACACACACACACACACTCACACTAAAGACAAAACTACTGCTAAACTGCTTTTCATTTGAATAATGTCAGCGTACCTGCATAATTACCCGCATCACAGCCTGGGGATAATTATTTTTGCAAACATGGTTCAAAACACAAATTCCTCTTGCATCTCTTCCTCTTTTGAATATATGAGCGAATCCAATTTGAGGGGAGGTGCGACAATCGGAGCGCAGGCAGAAACTACAGACGGGGGTCACCGTGGTGACGAACAGAGATCCCCGCTATCAGGTAACACACAACAAGAAAAAAACATGGGAACAGCGGCAGCATTCACACGGTGGACGATGGGTACAGGATTAGTTCATGTCATGACTAATTGGCAATGAATGAATGTGATTCACGTGCACACACACACACTCACATACACACATATACCATGTATACATCACTTCAGGGGACATTACATTGACTTACATGCATTTCCTGGAGACTTATCCTAACCGTAACCATAACCAACACATGCCTAACCCTAACTCTAACCCTAACCAAGTCTTCACCCTAAAATGAATGATTCCCCTCATGGGGACCTCCATTTTGTCCCCATAAGGGAGGTGAGTCCCCACACGTGACTATGTAAACAGATTTAGGTCCCCACAAGTATAGTAATGCTAGGCCACACCAGTGGTTGCGTTAGACTTTTTCGTTGTCCGTCATTTTGACCTAATCTCATATTGATTTGTTAAACATATGCTTATTCAAATATTATTATTAATATATATGCTATGGTTTCTTGATGTGTTTGTCCAAGTTAAGGATCAGTTCAATGCAAATTAAAAAAAATATATATAAATCTATAAAATGTAAAACTTTTATAAAAAACATATTTCTTTCTTCGATTGCTGTTTTGACGAAGGCTAAGTAACTTTTGGCATGTGATATTATATATTTTCTGATATAGGTCGTTTATAACAGTAAAAACATAATTTTGGAATGTATCAGTGTTCTTTTGTTTTGATTGTTCATCAAATTCACGTTCCTATTACATTTTTATCGAACATTTATCTCAGCTCTATCTTTCAAGACTTTGACAACTGCCTTAACCTGTTTTTTCTTCTTGACCCTTCTGCACT
This sequence comes from Gymnodraco acuticeps, assembly GCF_902827175.1. Taxonomy (NCBI): domain Eukaryota; kingdom Metazoa; phylum Chordata; class Actinopteri; order Perciformes; family Bathydraconidae; genus Gymnodraco; species Gymnodraco acuticeps. The sequence goes on along the minus strand of NW_022991064.1, from coordinate 1,048,963 downwards.
AGTTTTTAGCATTGTGTGCAGACTTTGTTGTGTGTGTTTGTCTCATTTTTATTTTTTGTTTGTCCATGTCCTGTGTCCATGCTTTTCACTTTATTTTGCATTTTTGTCCCGTCTTATATGTTCCCATTCCTGACCTGCACCTTGTCGTGGTGAGTGGGCTTTAAACTAAGACGGGTCATACTGAATAGTTTGTGCACACATTTTTAACATGTGATCTTTCTTTCATGTAGGACGCTTGAGGGAAGTTGCAACGCCTCGGCCAATGTGATGTCTTCTCCACGTGAAAGAGATTGAAGGCATAACTTATAACTTGAGACAATTTTCCAAAAGTTATGACTTTTATTGGCTTAGGCAGTAATGGATTACATCTAACACGAATCAAGATCGTATAGAAAAAAAGGAAAGTGTAATCCTTAGTTACATAGGAAAATATGTAATCAGATTAGTTTTACTTTTTTTAATAATAGGGAAACTCAGGATTACAATCTTATTCAAAACCTAAAAAGAGCTGTTTGTTGTAAAATTATCAAATTGTATCTCTTCTCTGGAAGCGGTACTGTTCTGTAGGCTAATACTTTAATTGTGAATCTATACACCTACTGCCTGAATCTGCTTTATGGTATTATATTATACATTTAAGTATAAAAAAAAATCATATTAATATTTCTTCTCTCCTGTGTTTATTTGCATTGCATTTGATATTGAGGTAATCAAAAAGAAAAATAAAGTCATCACGTTACATTACTTTTATATCTTGATACTCACATTAAGTTACTGGCTGTGTTTTTGGCAAGTAGCCCTCCCAACCCTGTACATAAGTTATATCATTTTAATTACTGATACAGTTGTTGCACATCTTTAATTTATTTTCTAGTGTACTTAAATCATAAAATGATTCGAAACCTTTACTTTTCATATAATGCAAGATGTAACTTTCAATGTGGCTTGTGTATTTATCACATTTTCAATGTGAAATATATCTGATTAAATAAAGAGTAAAAGCACAATCTTAAATGTTGACATTTATCATTTGCCTATGCTTATTGTTAATGTAGTGGTGTTATAAACAAAATGTTGTCGTAAAGGAAATTAAGATGTTTTTTATTTGTTGACAAAAGATTTAAAGTTGATGCTCACAACATGTGGGAACATTTATGGAGAAAAATGTTTCTATTGTAAAACAAATATTTATCTGCATACTGAACAATTTCTAAACTCTCTAAAAGGTATTATCTTCTGTGATGTTACGACCCTGTAGGGATTGTGGGTATTGCACTTCATAATTACATTCTATGGTATGCTTATGACATATTTGATGCCAAAATACATGGGATTAGGGGAGACCTTCTTGTTGTTTGCATTGTCACTGATAAATGACAGGATAGTATTCATTGTCAAGATTTTGTGTTTTTAAACTTGGGACTCTTTTCAGACTGCTACGGCTTGGGAAAAGATTTGAGCCTTAATGTGTAATGTTTTCTGTATTGTATGGTAAGCTTATCCTTTCATTTGATAGTCCCATTTGGATGTGATAGCTAGCATTTTCAGTAAGCAGTAGACAAAAGAAGTAAAAATATGAATGTAATTTATTTTCAATATTTACATAAATACAGAATTATTTTAACAAATAAAATAACAAAAAACATCATAACAAATACAAAATAAAAGGTTTGACAGACAGCCATGCCCAGCATGGGCCTGGAGAGCTACAGAGTCCATTGGGGGAAGAGGGGGGGGTGGGATGTGGGGAAGAGGAAGAGCAGCCATGTTAACAGTGTTATGGCTACAGATGTAATATCTAACTCAACATTAGCCATGACAGTCTGGGCTTAGCAAGGGCCTTAGAATACATACTCTAAAGGCCAAATCCAAAAACAGTCATACTGACATTTTTAGCAGTTCACAGTCTTTGGAGGTGGTCTTTCAGGCAATTGGCTAGTGACTTAAAAAAAACATAATTTCCCCTAGGGGTGAAATTAACTCTATCTCGCAAAAAAAGCCCAGGACTGTCATGTCTAATGTTGGAGTGGTCAACAATGACACCATTTAGGCTATGAACAAAAGTAGCCATAACACTGTTAACAAACTTCCGGGCCTTGTCAATTTTGACAGGATTTGCACCAGCCCTCCACCGGCGCCTCTGGTTGATCTGGGAGAGCATGATCTTCATGCCAGGGTGCCGATGGTGAAGCTGGTGCAGGTCCTCCTTCATCTGGTTCAGCAACTGAACAGTGGGCACATCCCCCAAGTCATTGCCGCCACAGTGGATGAGGAGGACATCCGGGACAGCTCTTCCTCGCAGGGAGTAGGAAAAGAAAGGGAGGACACCTCTCCAGCGCAGTCCACCCCAACAGAACCAGCACACCCTCAGGTCGAGGCCAAGGTTGCTGCCGATGGTCTCTGTAGCTCTCTGGGCTCCACGCCGGACATAGCTGTCTCGATTATCCATACAGTCACTGGGAGGAAAATAAATGAGAGTAACAAATGCTTCAGATAATGAGGAATATCAAAGTAAGTATAAAGGGTTGCTCATTTTGTTCCTTTGACAATAACATACAAAATAACTATGAAATCACACCTGTATGGTTAAAAGTAACAAGAGAGCAAAACCTCAAAAAACAGATTAACAGCACACAGTTTATATATATATATTTATATACTGTGTGCTGTTTATCTATAATTGTGCACACATGTATATATATATATATATATATATATATATATATACATATATGTATAGTATGTTTGTGTGTAATGTCAACCATCTGAAGTCATGTAAAGTAAGCCAGGACCATCAACTTACAGGTTGTGCAGTTTGGCATGGAGGAGGTTGCCATCTTCTTTTTTCTTAATGCTGAAAGAAATAAAAATGGTTTAATCAATATAAAAGCACCTTTCTTTTTATACAGTCATATTTCATTAATTAAATGTAATTCACACAACACTGGCCATATCTCTTCTAGTTTACTAGTTACAAATGACATTTATATTTGAAAAACGGTGAAGCACTTAAAAATCAATTGTATAGTGTAGGTTCAAGAACATTTAAATCAAAAGGACAAGTTTTGTAAAGTTACAGGGTATCTTACCTTCAGAATATGCCGGGAACGAGGAGCAGTGACCGCAAGCTGTGTTGTTAGCATAGGTTGTTAGCTAAATACGGAGAGCATGTTAGCTTAGCTTCTTAGCCTGAGCTAGGTCTGGAACGTCACGCTCGTTGGCAGCAGGTCCCGCCCTGTCCCACCTCGGCTCCGCCTCTTTGCCCTTATTTGGAGAAGGCGGGAGTTAGACTCTGACGTCACTGTCGAGCCGTTAGTAGCCGACTCCACCTACTAAGGGCTTCACGGCAACTCTGCATAACGGCCCGTCTACACTACAGAAGTAAAAAAAGCTTGAAGCTGGGCGTGTCTGAAGCTTGACGATTTTTTGCCAGCAACGCGACCAACAACCAATCACATGAATCTCCCGCCCCCGACATACAAAGCAATAGCAATGTTAAAACGAAGTAAACTGGATATAAAATCACCAAACAGGCGAAAACCTACCAGTTTCACCCACTGTCTCTGCCACCTCCCTCCATGCCTCGCTCCTCCGGTTTGTATCCCGGTAAATAGTTCTGGTCGTAAAGAACCGGGTGATTTGCTACCGTAATTTCTCGTTTGGAATATGAGGAAATGAACTGCGGTCTGGCTCTCCCAGCTTGCACGCGGTTTGATTGGCTAGCGCTTGTACTGGCGGGATTTGCATAAACGGGATTTGATTGGCTGACGCCAGCTTCGAGCAAGCATCGAGCCTCAAAAGTTGAACATTGTTCAACTTTTGACGCCGATAGATGCTCGCGATGCTTGCAACGCCTTGCCATGCTACCCACAATGCAGTTCGGCGAAGTTTGAAAATATCCTACGTCACCCCATTCAAATGAATGGGCGAAGCGTTGAAAGCATTTTTTGACGCCTGTAGTGTAGACGGGCCGTAATCCTATGGGTGACGTCACGGACCCTACGTCCATTTATATATACAGTCTATGGTTTATCCACACCATCACAACTACTGGGCTTATTAAAAAAGCTTCGGACGATCAGCTGCCGTGACATTTTGCGATTGCTAAAGCCGGTTAAACAACGAGGTCAAAAACAAGACTAGACAAAAGCTACTTAATATGCACACACTCGCCACCAACTGGACAGGGGTGTGAATGACTAAATAACAGTTACAGACTACAGTAGATCGCCCTCAGTCGACCTGGCCACTAAGGAGGTAATATAATGTGGGCCGCTGGTGGACATTTTGGCGCTGTTACGAGTTGTGTTCTAATCTGTCAAAATGACGGACTGCTTTCAGATTTTTCCGTCATTGTTAGAAAAAATCCGTCATTGACGGAAAATATTCGGTTAACGCGACCTCTGGGCCACACACACACACACACACACACACACACACACACGTGCGTACGCACACAAATGTAAAGTAAAAGTCCTGCATTCAAAATGTTACTCAAGTAAAAGTACAAAAGTATGAGAATTCCAATATACTGTAAGTACCAAAAGTAAAAGTAGTCATTGTGCGGATTGGTCCATTTCAGAATAATATATATCCCTTTCATGCATGAATTATGAAAGCCTCAGTCAGGATTTGTTTACCAAGTGTTATTATTGCTCTTGGGGCGTGAAAAACAAGATTTGAACTTTTTTTTTTTAATCTAGTTTTTTCAAAGAGATTTTTACATGTCCACTCAGGTGGACAGTATGCGTTCAGGGTTTGAACTGAAGAGATGTACATTTTGAATAATAACATAAGTATATTGATTTACGGCCCAAAAAGATATTGCAGATGAAGTATTTTCAAGAATAACCAGGGCCAGGGGCCAATTTGAGGCCCCACGCACAGTTATTTGATGAGTGCTAGTGGAGCCTCGCAGCGGCGAAACCGTGCAGCGCCACCCTAATTGCGCCACATAAGCGCATAGGTGCGCCTCAGATGAGGCCCCCCTCCGCTAGGTGTGGCCCCCTCCACAAGGTGAGGCCCCACACAGTCTGCATGATCTGCCTGTAGGGAGGGACGGCCCTGGGAACAACAGCAGCAGTACCAGTATGAATTGTAGTTGAAAAATAGCCAGTGATGCATGACGTCCACTGTAGTGGACAGGTGGTTAATCATGATTTTGTGCAAACATAGCTGATAGAGGTGTTATAGTGCTTTATCTTGTTATGCACAATGTTGTTGATTATTCTCTCAGAACCAGCTAAATACATGGGTCTGGGGTAGAGATCTTCAGAATTGGTTTGGCAACTGCTGTGTCAACTCGTGGCTCAGCACGTCTTGTGAATTCTCCGGCCAAAGCTCCAAATAAACCATCAGTGTTTGCCATCAAAGTTCCTGCTCTCCTCGTGTCTCTCTGAGTGATGCAATGGAGACAGGCTCCATTGCTTCAGAAGTTTTGATCACAGTATGGGGCTTATCAAGAATGAATGGAAGACTGAAGACTTAATGTCAAATTGTAGAGAGATAAGCTTACTCTACTATAGCAGTTGTAGACAGAATCATTTACTTTTCTTACTTTCCTGTTAGGTGTAAACTCATAAGATATGTGAGACCAAACAATGGTGTCTAACTTTTAAAGGTCAAAAACAACAATTGAAACCAACTTTGAATTTTTGATAGGCTGTAAATCTGGCCAACTGATAAATGTCAAATGAAAAATGTGCCCTTTTAATGAATGTGATTTAAAATGTGTATAAGTCCTTTTGGATTGAATCCAATAAGCACAAACCCTCTCCCTCCAACATGATGGACAAACCCTCTGGCAGCTTTCTTTCTTTTTCCTCTAACATTGACTGTTGGCAGACTGAATGCTACAGTACTGTATAATAATTAAACATTAGTAACATTTCCCAAACAAGAAAAGAAGAACAAGTTGTCACATTTAGAAAGAAACATAAATGCAGAATAGTTATTTGGTAGCAATTTTGAACTGGTCATTCAACTTTATGCTCCAAAGTTAGTCAAACATGTTAACCCCTTATTGATTTTCTACTGTTTATCTTTTTCCTCAAAGTGGACCTCATGTTTATCAGTTTCTCAACTGCTGCTGGGAAATGGTGTGTATGTGGTTGTGTTTGTACGTGTGTACAGAAAGACTACGTGAGGTGAGGTGGCAGTGGGGCAGTGAGAGGATAAAAGGAGGATGCTGCACCACTTCACTGACAGCGGATCAGGATCAGGTAGGAGGATGAGGAAGACTCTGCTGTGGCTGCTGGCCTCTCTGGCCTTCGTCTTCCTGACTTCTCGTGCTGATGGAGCTCCATTGTAAGTAGACATGTCGTACCTTTACTAACTTCAGCTCTGCTGGAATAATTTCTCAGAAAACAACGATATATTTTGTTTTGTTTTTGGTGATCTTCCTGGTATACACATTGTTATTGGTTAAACTGTAATGGGAGCAACTATTGGTGGTCGCTACATTCATATTATTCAAAAAGCTTTTGGATTTACCTTAACTTGTATCTTTCATAATGAGGAGCTACAGTCCACTCTGTGTTACAAAATGCAAGGTCATGTGGTGTTTCAAATGATGCCAATAAGTTGGCCTCATTTTTTGTTTAGAGTTTGCAAAATGCCACAGAGCAAGGGTCTAGAGCAGGGGTCGGCAACCTTTTTGATATGAAGTAGCATTCAACATTTTTTATGTTTTGATCAACGTGCCGACGATCGTGAATTGACAACGGGGGGGGGGGGGTGATAAGCTCAACGCTCGTGAACTGTAAACACGAGGGCGGGAAGCAGTGTGTGGACCTCTTTCTTTCAGCGCAACTTACATGATGCCGTTTAAACAAATTTAAATAATTGGTTCAAACGGCATAATAATAATGCCAGATGCCACAGATGGCCAGTCCGCCCCTTTGTAGCATATTATTTTGTTGAGAGATGAGCAAATCGCCACTGGGCTTTCAACTAAAGACACAGCCACGCAAAAATTGCGGCATTTGTACAGCTCCTTATGGGTACTGCAATTTGTTAAGTGCCGGCGCGGCAGCAGTGCTTTCCTTCGTGGTGAAACTATCAGCACTGCACCACGGGAAAGCGGCAGAAAGTCACCTGGAGTTAAAGAGAGCGCGGCTGCGTTGCGTGCATGGCTTCCTTCTGTAACGGGGAGACGCGCTCTGGCGGCGGTCTCGTTCAGGATCCGAAAATACAATTTAAATATTTTGCACACTGATTCCACTTATTCCTAGTGTGCCACTGGTTATGGTGCCGCGTGCCAATTGTGGCATACGTGCCAGGGGGTGCCGACCCCTGGTCTAGAGATGTGATAAAATATTGTGTTGATCCAGTGCTGGATCTTTGTCAATGTAATCAATAGATTACTCATTGTGTGTGCAATCCATGCACATACACAAAACTCATGAACCTCTGGACCGTAGAGGAGCAGAATTACAAAGAAGCAAAAATACTTGGAAATACTTAAGTACCTCAAAATAAGTACAGTACTTGAGTAAATCTACTTAGTTACTATCACCACTGCAGGTATGTTATGTGTGCTAGCAGCCCATAATCCACACTATACATCAAATGAATCAATGTGAATTCTGTTTAGTTTGTCCACTAAAAAAGAACAAAAATAACCTATAAAAATACTGTTAAAGAACCGGATCGATAAGCAGTATTTGTAATTGTTTCAATTAGGCCTCATTATTTCACAGTGGCACAGAATCATCTGCCAATACAATCACTTTCGTTCATGTTCAATCCATAATAAAATATAAAATTATAGTTGGATCTTTTTGTCTCGTTATTAATAGCAGAGAAAATGTAATGTTTTTACAACTATATACAATTAATTCTACCAATCTCTGTGGGAACCGGATAAGGGGGGTCGCTCGAAAATATTTGCAATTACACAAGGGGGGCCTGACTGAAAAAGGTCGGAAACCACTGCAGTATCCCATATATTTATTTGTATGCTCACTATTTCCAAAACACATGAATAACGTTACTATTTGAAACACTTCAAACCCGTCCTGTGAATGGAAATAAACCATGGAGGCATTATTAATTCAAGGTGAGTAATTCATTTAAAAAAGGTTGTTTTGTGTGTGAACTGAAGTAATATTGTTGAACTCTTTTTTTTCAGTACATCCAAAACAGCATGTGGTTCTTTCTGCTCGGTGACATCACATTAATATATATCTTCTTTTCCGCCCCCGCTTTGCAGGGAGGTGATGTCTGCCCCCAACTTGTTGAGTGTAGGCACAGCAGAAAATATTTTTGTGGAGTGTCAGGACTGCACAGGTGCAGACAAAAGGGTGGACATCAATGTGTGGAACCATCCAACCAAAAACCAAAGGCTGGCAACTGCATCTGTGACGCTTACCAGTAGAGATAACTTCCAGGCGCTGGTACAGATAATGGTAAATGATGCGGTATAACTCGGTTGCATTTTCCAAGATGATCTATTAATTAAAAAATGCACATCATGTACACACCCTGCTCCTAATGCACTGTTTGTATGTCTTCATAATGATTCAGATCCCTACTGGAGTCTTCAGTAAGGATCCCAGCATTAAGCATTATGTGTATCTGCAAGCTCAGTTCCCTGACCGACTGCTTGAGAAGGTTGTCCTGGTCTCCTTTCAGTCTGGGTATAACTTCATCCAAACTGACAAGACCCTCTACACCCCCAACAGCAAAGGTGAGTGTATTCATTAATCAATAAATCAAGCAATATTTATCCATAAAGCCCCATATCACAAATTACAAATGTTCCAACAGGGACTGATTAGGAAAATAACTCTCAATTAATCAGTGAAAAAATAAAACGATATGACTTTAAGGTCACCTATTGTGCAAAATCCACTTTTATATGTATTTTATATATAAATATGTGTCCCCTTCAGAAAGTTTCAGTAATAAAGATTTGCTCTCTTTTTGTCCTGATCCAGCATAAAAACCGTTTTTTTTAAGGGCACTTTTTGACGTCATAATGTATTTTTATGCTTGTGTAACCATTAGCCAATCACCAACCAAGGTAACCCCCCCCACCTTATCACCTGAATCTCCTCCTAGAGCACCATTGTGTTCTTTTTAACCAAATATCTCTCAGAGGGGCGTGGGGAGGGGCTCCTTATTTTCATCTAAAGTAACAGACAGAGAATCAGCACTTTTGAAACAGGGCTGAAACAGAGGGGATTATGGGATGCTGCAATGATCTGTTTGGTATTTCGAGCCAAACACTTCAGAGACAAGTTTTATATACCCAGTGGCGAGCCGTCAGGCCCTCTAGACCCTCTCTGAGGGCCTAAGATGTTCTACAAAATAATATTTTAAAATATATATATTTTTAGTTATATTTTTCATTAGTTTTACCAAAATAACTTGATTTAATTGTATTTAAAATAACATTTCCAAATAAATAAATCCTTCGAATCTGCCTATTCAGTTTCTGTTTGAATGTGAAGGGTTAAATGAAAGAAGCTCCTTTAGCCGAGTTACTGTGAAGATAGGAGCTGTTGGTGGTCCTGCTGTAAATGGGCCCGCTACAGTAACTGAACGAGAGAGTAATGTCAAATGACAGTAGGCTACAATTGACCAATCATATCTTCCCTCTAAATGGGCTGTGAAGCTTTTCTTGTTTCCATAGCAACAGCAAATTCCTGTCAACAGTGTAAACTCGCCTTCAAAATAAAAGCATGCCAAATTACACTTAAGACATACAACTGCAACGAAAGTAACAAACACAATGCAATATCCTTTTCAATTTCAAAGAACACAAATTGGGTTATTTACAGGTGTCGTTTTGTGTGGTAGAGGGTCGCTTTCATTGATGCGTTTTGCACCCCGGGCCGTTGTTTTGATATTCCGCTGAAGTATACGCTGTGACATAATAACTTTTCGAGCGAAGGGTTTGGGGTCAGAGGGCCTAGGTATAAAAGTCACGGCTCACCACAGCTGAGACCTCTAATGTATTGTTGGAAAAGAGTATAATAGGGGACCTTTAAAACATAGTAGCAGCGGACTTCAATTAGGACAACTGCAACAGGTTCAACCACAATAGTGTAGATACAATGATTGAATGTGGCTTTTTGCAAGACGAAAGAGTGCGAAAAATGTGGAGTTGCCAAGTTATTATTTATTGGAGATTAGTGCATAAAGACAGAGAGGCAGTGGAAAAGAGAGGCAGTCTAATGGCGCGTTTCCACTACACGGCCTCGCTCGGCCTCCCTCGGTATGGCTAGGCCTCGTTAGGCCTTGTTAGGACCGGCTCACTTTATAGCGCGTTTCTATTACAGTTTAGGAACTGGGGTAGTAACTATAGTAACGCAGTGTTGGCGGAGCCGTGACGTCATCTTCAATGAGAACCCCAGAAAAATAACACGTTAGCTGTTAGCCCTCAGAGCTCACTGCTCCTCATATCTGTTCAGAAAACTAGATACAAGTTAAACAAGTACAAACCACAGACTGCCTGTGTCATGGCGAATACAGTCGCTGGTTTATTTATGTCTGTATAGGCCGTTGTTGTGAGTGTGGACGGTCGGAGCATACACTGCGTTAGCTTAGCCGATCTCCATTAGACAACACGCATTTTAAAAGGTTTTTCGCCTACTGTCTGTCTGCAGACTTGTCAAAGCATTAATTCATGGTTTTTACTAACCGGTATCAGTATGTTGTTACTTCGGCATCATTTTGAAACGTATTACAATTAAATCACGGTCAAATATGTTCATTTTGTTGTAGTTGTAGCCCCCTTGCCAGCGATTCTCTCTCTAGTTTAGCATACTCAGCCCGACTCAGCCTGGTTGTTCCTGGCTCTAGAACCACGATTTTATGGGGCCAGAAAAACTGTGAATTAGGACCCGCTAGCCGGTACTAGGCCAAGTGGAAACGCAACCAAAAACGGGCCGCTGACGTCACAGCTCTCCACGCTGCAGTGGAAACGCGCCATAAGCCTATAGCACTATGACTAGGGGCTGGTCCAAAGTAAGTCTAACCCTAACCCTAACCCTAGCCAGCCCCAACTATAAGCTTTATCAAAAAGTAAAGTCTTAAGTCCACTCTTTTTCGATGTCAGTTCATTACAGGATGTTTGCTGTTACTCCCCGTATGGAGCCCGTGGAGAAGGGTGACAACAACCGAGAGGATATTGACATTGAGATTGTGGTATTGTTTTCCAATTTTTGATAAGCACATATACCAAGGCTCTTTGTATTACAAATTCTTAATTCCCCGGAAATGATCAAAATAAAAATAAAAACACAGCCAACCTTGTGAGTTGTTGGGATGTGTTACTTTAGGAACACCTGTCCTATCACTTGCTTCCCTCTAGTGCAGGGGTCTCCAACTTTTTTAGGATGAGAGCTACTTTCAAAAAATAAAACAAGTCGTGAGCTACTTTTACTCCTCTTTTTTTTGTTTTGTTTTTTGCTTTTGCAGTGTATATATTTAGCACATTTTAACATTATGCTTACCTTTAACCCTTCTGAGCTGTTTTGGGTCTTGTTCTGCCTTTCTACAAATATTTGTTCAGGACAATGGTGTTAACAAATCCAAGAAAATGTGTAGTCTGCTAAAAGTGCACCAGATTGATGTATTTAACTTCAACATTTAAAAACAAAATTGTCCCGGGGGAGCATGCCCCCGGACCCCCCTAGTGTATGTGAGGTCCACCCCCAAATACAGCAGGTTCACATGGATAGGATACTAGATAAGTTTGCCAGGCATGCCTAGAATTCGCTATGATTGAGGTTTCGTTCATGTATAGCATAGATTATTTTAATTTGATTTCCCTTTTTTTTTTGTGTATTTTTTACATTTTGGATTTGCTTGGCGAGCTATTGAGGGCTCGCGAGCTACCGGTAGCTTGAGATCAACGTGTTGGAGACCCCTGCTCTAGTGGTTGATTTGCTTATTAAACAGCCACTTCCTTAAATTGTAGATAGATATATTTAAGGAGTAGCTGAAATTGAAAAAAGTCTCAATGGAGACAATGACCAAGCACATGGAGACATGCATTAAATAGGGCGAAGCCTGCGAGCTAGTTCAGACAGTCAACTCGAGCACCAATGATACATTAACACGTGACGCACCTCGTCCCTCTTACAACCAACCAAACACATTCTCCTACATCTGCCGCCCTATTTAAGCCGCCAGATCTGCCTGCCTCTGCCTCGCTAATGCTGCTGCTGATGTGTTCACGTGCTGCTGCTCACCTGTTTTTTTATATATTGTTATTTTTTAGACCCCTGAAGGCATCATTTTACCACTTGATCGAGTCTCTTTGAAATCAGGGATCCACTCTGGAAAATACCAACTCGATGAAATTGTCAGGTTAGTAGTTTATCTTGTTTATGTTGGGTTCTCTACAATGAATTTCCATGTTGCAAATGTAGTGTTTGAAAAATAACTAACCAAAATATATTGTAAGAAAGACTTCCAAGATGATGAATGTAAGGGAAAAACACTGGATCAGAACGACATAAACTGAAAATATAGGGTTGTGAGTATGACTATTTGTTATGTCAACAGAAGAAGTGGATGTTGAGTTTTACTTTCTGCAAGGCCGGCCCTGACCAATTTGCTGCCCTCGGCAAGATTTTAGTAAATAAATGAACAAACTTTTCAAAAGGTCAAAATATTTGTATTATAAATCCTGTTTTGATTGGTCTTATCTAATATTGTGCTATTTTGAAATACAGGATTAGTGATTTTCATGATCTGTAAGCTGTAATAATCACAATTAAAACTTAACTTTGTTAGTTTGACATGGTGATGGCTAATTACCGTCAGGTAGTTTGTTTTTTTGTCACGGCAGGTCAAGTGTCAGTTCAGAAAATCCCTCTGTCCCCCGGGGCACTTCAATTTACCTGATTGGGGGGGGAGCCATAGTTTATGGGCGCTGTACGCAATGTAGAGGCGTAGTTCTGTTAAGATAAGATAATAAGATGTACTTCATTGATCCCAAACTAGGAGATTTGAATATTCAAAGAGGCTATCTTAATATCCATAGTCCCTATCCAGGTGTGAATTAGAATCAGCCGAATATAGTTTTGTTGTTTTTTTCCCCAGTCTCTGTTATATATAAATACTGATAAACCAACAAGTTTGGATTTCAAATTATACATAATGTGCCTACATGATGAGACAGACTAACAGGATAAACTAGATTGCAAAAAGAGCCATCTTTGCTTTGAAGGCTAAATCTACTATAGAGATCATGCAATTTAAACTTTTACATTTCACATCTGAATGTACTAAAGTAGCATATTCACTTTCTGGCTGAAATGATTAAGGATTGATAGCACAGTCTTCTTGTAGTCATTATATTTTCATCTCACAATAGTTAATTTATTCATTTCTTTATCTATTACAATCCAAACGTTACTGTAATTGTAAATGGACAGATTCAATAGGCCAACTTTTTTTCCCTATGAACTGTACAGTAAAACTAATTAGCGGAAAAATACACAATACTAATACTTTTACTTCCTACTATGGTACTAACCTGAACACGTTTCATTTTAGACCTTTAAAGTGTTTCTGTGGTGACTGCTCTCTGTAGGGCCCTAATAATTATTTTCAGCAGCACATTTTTTTCATTTTCATTCTAATAATGTTTTAAAGAAACGTTTTAATCTGATGTTCAAATAACCTTTTTAGGATGTTTATTATTTCAAATAATGTTCCTATAAGGTTTAAGGTTAACTAAGACATAACGTTTTAACTGCAACATTCAGAGGATGTTTTTTGGATGTTGTTGGGGTAACACATTAAAGATGTTCTTTATAAAACGTTCCCTCAATGTTACATGATAACTAATGAAGAACATTCTCCAAGCAACATTCTGAAAATGTTTTCAGGATGTTATTCTTTTTTTATAAAACGTTCCTGTGATGGCAAATATTAACACGATAATGGTCAACGTCAGATTTATTTCTAGAGCGCTTTAAAAAACAAACTTGTTGCTTTTGTTTGAAAAGGATGTTTTAAAAAAAATATGATGTCACCATATTTTCCGTGTGGTTCCCAGAATGTTCTGAAAGGTAGGATAACGTTCTTTAAAAACATTTTTGAAATGTTTGGTGATAAACTTCTTAAGATGTTTTTGATAACATTGTTAGAACATTATGCTCTACTGTTCTTAAAACGTTTTCTGCGGGACATTTTAGTTTGGTTCCCAGAATGTTCTTCTGAAAGGTAGGATTCGACGGGTGGCGCAGTGGTCTGTGCATCTGATCATCAGATCAAGGGGGGCGTTGGGGAACTCTAGTTCGAAACCCGCTCCTGCCGCCACTGCGTCAGGCCGTTGTGTCCTTAGGCAAGACACTTCACCCGGATTTGCTCCTGTGGGTAATGTCCACAGTACATGTATGATATCAATGTGTACTTGTAAAAGCGCCTCGATGACTTTGAGGCGTGAAGATGGACGGTGTGGCGCAGTGCGCTGTGCAATGATAATCAGATCAAGGGGTGAAACCCGCCGCTGCTGCGTCTGTAAAGCCGGTGTGTCCTTGGGCAAGACACTTCACCTGAACTTGCTCCTGTGGGTATTGTCCACAGTGACCATTGCATGTATAAAAAATATGTGTAATGTGTATTTGTAAAGCGCTTTGAGCATCTGGAAAAGCGCTATAATAAATGTAAGGAATTATTAACGTTCTCTAAAAACATTCTTAATATTTTTGGATTAAAAATTGATTAAAACGTCCCGCTGAAAACGTTTTAAGAATAGTAGGGCATAATGTTCGAACAATGTTATCAAAAACATTTGAAGAATGTCATCACAAAATATTTTAAGAATGTTTTTAGAAAACGTTATCCGACCTTTCAGAAGAACATTCTGGGAACCAAAAGAAAACTTCCCGCTGAAAACATTCCTAGAACAGTGAATGTAACATTCTCAGAATGTTTTTAGAACCAAAAATGTCTAGCAGGGTTGTGTTAGAAATTAAAATCAATGTTTTGATAGCATAATGTACCTTAAACATACCGTCAGTTTAAATGCTGTTTTATACTGAAAAACCAGAAGTTCTTGTGCACAACCAGTTGTTAAGCTTTATCCTGAAAATCCGTCATCTCTGGTTAGCATGAGGCTAATATACCATTTACCAGAGGTGTGGACTCGAGTCACATGACTTGGACTCGAGTCAGACTCGAGTCACATGACTTGGACTCGAGTCAGACTCGAGTCACACATTTTATGACTTGAGACTCGACTTGACAACATCACAAAAGACTTGCGACTCGACTTGGACTTGAACACCAATGACTCGGGACTTGACTTGGACTTGAGCCTTCTGACTTGAGGTGACTTGCTACTTTAATTCAGAGGTCTCCAACACGCCGATCGCGAGCTACCGCTAGAAGAGCAGACTCCCGTCGGGGAAAGCAGAATCTTCAGCCGCTCCTACTCTTGCTGAGAATCCTTGCAGGCAGGGGCGGGTCTTTATTTAGCTGGGCCACCATGCGGCCAATCATATGCGAGGACACACTAGGATCATACCATTATGTGAAAGAAGGGTGGGGGCACAGCATGTGCAGAGCGACGGGGAGACGGGGAGCCGGATTTAAATGCAAGCGCGTCGGAAAAAGTCAAGAAATGAGCGAAAACCGAAAAAAGAAGCAGCATCTGGCTGCTTTTCAATGATATTGGAGAAAGCAAAGCTGAGTGCAGGATTTGTAAAATGAAAATAACCTTCAGAGCAGGGTAAACACTCAGGATTTATTGTCAGAGGTGGGAGAAGTTCAGACAATTTAAAAAAAGTTACAATCAGGGTTCCCGCGGGGTCTTAACAAGTCTTAAAAAGTCTTAAATTTGATAATCAGAATTGAAGGCCTTAAAAAGGTCTTAAATATGATTCAGAAGGTCTTAAAAATTATCGGATTTGAAAGGTACTTCTATGTTGCGATAGCGTCTAAATGTGTTTTGGGGGAAATGTCCGGGCTGCAAAGTAACCAGTACGGTAATAGCCTTCCAGTTCCCCCCAACAATTTGTATTGAATTAAATCAACATGGAACCAGTAATCACTAACTTTGTTTCCCCCGGCCCCTTGTTGGAGAACACCCAGCTAGTAACCTAGCAACCAAGCTTCAGCTCATGTAGCCTATCTTCGAATCTACTTACAAATAAATATGGGGAAGTGTAAGTTCAACCGTATTTGGTTGGAAAACATCTAATTTAGTGCTTGGTTGAAACCAGTGGAGGGAACGTGTTTGAAGCCCGCTGCACCTTTTGCAAAATAAATTAGTGTTTGTTTTGCTAGTGGAGCGTTAGCTAGTGCAGCGTTAGCTAGTGCAGCAGCAGCTAATGCAGCGTTAGCTAGTGCAGCAGCAGCTAATGCAGCAGCTCCCGCAACAACACCGGGGGACCTCCGGGCTAAGTTTGGGTCTACGTCAACCCTAAAAGCGGAGGTGCTGTAGACGCTAAATACCGTAGCTAAACACCAATCATACAACAGCAACGGTGAAATAGTGTAGCCAAGGCAGCAGAGCTCTGAATATAGCTCTTGTCACTCTCTCTCAGACACACACACACACACACACACACACACACACACACACACACACACACACACACACACACACACACACACACACACACACACACACACACACACACACACACACACACACACACACACCTACACACACACACACACACACACACACACACACACACACACTAGGGCTGCTCGATTATGGCAATAATCAAGATTATGTTGGTCAATAATTAATATCACGATTATTAAATATGATTATTCATTGACTTTGAAAACATCCATTTATTGAACTTTAAAAACAGATAATAATTTGAACAGTATCTTTTTAACTGTTGATTACCCTGAACGTATAATTCAACTGAAAAACCAATACAAAAATTAATTAAATAAATGATACATTACTAAAAAATTAATTAGATCAAATATGTTGTAGTGCACTGTCACAACCTAGCAAAGCAAAATAATCGTTTTTTACGATTATGTTGTTTTCGTAATTGTGGCAGGCCAAAATCGTAATTGCGATTAAAATATGATTAATTGCACAGCCCTAACACACACACACACACACACACACACACACACACACACACACACACACACACACACACTCAAGCACACACAGACGCACACACATACACACACTTTTTGTCTAACACAGTTCTGTACTGTTACGCTGTTGTGTTCAGTCACTGTTCTTATGTTGAACATGAATACATTTACTTTGTAAGTGATTATGGGACGTATTTCTTCTTTATATACATTTTCCTTCATACTTTATTGCCGTTAAATAGGTCTTAAATTATATTCAAAGTGGTCTTAAAAAGGTGTTTGAGTTGGCGAAACCTGCAGGAACCCTGTACAATAAAAAGTCCTGCATTCAAAATGTTACAAGTAAAAGTACAAAAGTATTAGCATCAAAATATACTTAAAGTACCACCTGCAGAGGGATCTAGATTCAGGTGTTCTTTTCCCCATAGAGACCGCCTCGCTGCACATTATCCCTTGCATAAAGATAGATTGTGGGTCCCTTATAACATGTTGTACACAGTAGAAATAAACATTCTGGTTACCTCAACATCAGGGATCTTATCCATTAAACTCCTTCTGAATCAAACCGTCACGGTAGCCTTACCTTACTGATCCCTCTTAAATTAGAAAAAAACACGTTACTTTACCAGCAGAGAGAAAATGGATTATTAAATTATTAATGTGACTAATAAAGAGCAATTTGATTATTAAGTATTATTCTGTTGATCGATGTCATTACATTTGGTGAAAAACACATAATGACTTGTTTATGACTCGTTTTGTCAAAGTTTAGGACTTGACTTGACTTGAACTGGCCCATCCTGACTTGAGACTTGACTTGGACTTGCAAAACAATGACTTGAGACTTGACTCGGACTTGAGCGCAAAGACTTGAGACTTGACTCGGACTTGCAAAACAATGACTTGGTCCCACCTCTGCCATTTACTATCGAGGTGAATTTAGCAGCGAGATGATATGATGTTGCACGACCGGTAACCAAACTGCTGTGACGTATTTCCTGTATTTTTGAAGTATTGATTACAGCGTTTAGAATGTGTTAAATAAAAAGTCATGAAAGAGTTAAGGAGGAGAAAAGGCGTGTTTAGATATATATTGAATGTACAATGTCTGTATCCTCCGATATGCATAACAAACGGACATTGAAACGTGGTGAGCCGGCAGAGGATATATAAACAGCGAGACCTAAGGGGTTCGGTCTCTTTTCTCTGCTAGCGAGAGCCAGAGACAGCTGCTTTTCTGTCGAACAATATCCTGTTTGTGACTTTACCACGCTTTTTATTAATTAAAGTACCAATTTTGAAACAATCTCAGAGACTCCATTTAGTCTCCTTTTTAAGCTTCTCTTTCCTGGACGCGAGAATAACCAACACAGTTAACAGTTGTCACTTCTCTAAATGTGTATTTAAACATTGTGTGTTTGTGTGTTTCTATGTTTAGTCTCGGACTGTGGAAGATCGTCACGAAGTTCCGTAGCAACCCACAGCAGAGCTTTCAAGCAGAGTTTGAGGTCAAAGAATATGGTGATTCTCCCATTACAGTTACATCTAACACTGCACTGTAACTCTTGGCATTTTAATGACTGTTTTTAAATGCCATTTTATAATTGTTTTCCGCTACACTATTTCTTAATGCTCTTAATGTTTTTCATTTTTGTAAAGAACTTGACTTGCCTTTTGTTGAAAGGTGCTATATATCTTGCCTTGGATTTAATCGGTAAAACCATAAATATCATTTTTCAGTGCTTCCCCGTATTGAAGTTAAACTGAATCCTACGAACCCTTTCTTCTACGTGGACGACCAAGAACTCACAGTCAACATTAAAGCCACGTAAGAGAAAGTTGTTGTTTTGTGGCTTTAGAGACTGTTTGATTGGTGGATTGATTGTAGGAATGAATGCAGGTTGCTGTTTAGAGGTTTGGTTGACGCTCTTGCTCTTTTAGTTTCTTTAACCATTTGTTTTTACTTTGTTTAAAATTACTCTGTTTTGATTTATACTATTCCGTCTCTTTGATTTAGGTATTTGTTTGGTCAAGAGGTGAATGGGATGGCCTACGTTGTGTTTGGGGTCATACAAGATGGTCAAAAGAGGAGCTTTCCCAGTTCTCTTCAGAGAGTGCAGGTGAGCACATTCTACACTTACTGTATTTTACAGTAAGAGTCTAATACTCACAAAATGTGTAGTATTTTTCCTCCAACTCCAAGATCTGCAGTTAATTCACTTAATATGTTGCATTCACAGATATTATGTATTCAGCGTGTTGAAAATGTACCACAATGGCAAAAATGGTGGTGACAAAACACATTATTTTGATGTTTTAATTGAGAGACCCTTAGCAGCAGGAAATTGCATTTTCTACGTTGAAACCCAGAATTTACAAGTTCAGTAAAGTACTATCAACTGTTCACTGTAACACTATACTACATTTTACACCTTTTTGAACTATGTTACATTAGATTGAGAGAGGTGTTGGAGCTGTCACGCTGAGGAGAGAGCACATCACAACGACCTTCGGAAACATTGAAGAACTGGTGACGAAATCCATATTTGTAGCTGTCAGTGTGCTAACGGAGAACGGTAAGAAAAAGACTAAGACTATTCCCAAATAAGACGGACACAGTTGGAAAACATAAATATATAAAGATAGGATACGTTTTTTTATTTATATTTGAGTGTTGTACGTCTTTTAAAAAATGTACCTTGAGTCTCTATAATAAACCTGATGATGTATCCACTTGAAAGTGACCACATTGAAAGATATAATTACATTATAAACAAAATAATCTTTAATCTGTTTTGATTTGATTTGTTTCTGCATCTATTAACAGGTGCTGAAATGGTGGAGGCAGAGTTGAGAAATATTCAGATTGTCAAATCACCTTACACCATCCACTTCAAGAAAACTCCCAAATATTTTAAACCAAGAATGACCTTCGAAGTTGTGGTAAAGTACTTTGCATTAACTTTATAAAGTACTATAAAAAAGTACATTATAATAACACAAGCAAAAGTATGGCTATATCTCTAATGTATTAAGAACTGCCATCACGTCTCTGGCAAACTTCTTGCCTTTTTCAAAAGCCTCGTCGATAGGTAAAAGCCCCGGTGCCTTTACAGCTGGCTTTGGATTCGCCGCTAGTTTAGCAGCGCAGGCGTCTTCCTACGCTTTTAACACACCATCGTAGCGATGGCGATGTTTCAGGTGACTTATCAGGTTGGAAGTATTATAGCTCGTTGCCTTTTTCCCTCCTCGTGGAACTTCTGCATTGCATTTGTTAATACAAATAGCAAGCGAACTATCTAACTCTGAAACTTTGAAATAGTCCCATACTACCGGCGACATGTTTGTTTACTGTCCTGGCTTCACGGCCGCACACCATTTACGTCACAGCCAGGCATGAGTTAGGGAGCGCTGGATTTGTGAAAAACTCCCCTCTTCCTTTAAACCACTAATACCACAGTACTGGCAAAACGGGAGGAGCCGAGTGAAAAACAAGCACCCCTCATCCCAATCCACCCACACCGCAGTATTTTTTTCTTTTTTTTTACCCAAAATATATATTTTATATTATCGGGGCTATTAATACTGTTATCGGGTTTATCGGGATGACGTCATCATTCCTAATATCGGACCGATAATTATCGGGCCGATAATTATCGTGCACCACTAGTTCAAATGGGTACTTTGATTAAGTAACGTGGTTTTGAAACAAACAGTGCAATTCAGGAACACAGCGCCATGTTCGTTGGGGGAAGCAGAGAGGGCGAGAAAACTGAGGTTACCTACAGTACTGTAACCCCAGCTTCTATGAGTAAATGGCGCAGCCCTCTAAGGCTATCGCTATTGGGTAATCCCCCTGCGCCCCCGCGCAGCACTGACAACTTTTAGTCCACGCCCACCCGCAAGGTGGGCCCCACCCTCGGGCCTCCTTCCGGTATAAATAAGAAGGAGGCCCGGCAATCTGCTCCCATACAAAATAACTTTTCTTCAGCTATTCGTAGAGCCAGTGGGGCCCAGCACTTAGAGGGCTGCGCCATTTACTCATAGAAGCTGGGGTTACAGTAGGTAACCTCAGTTCTATTTCGTATATGGCTTCGCCCTCTAAGGCTATCGCTATTGGGTTAAGGGCGAAGCATGATGTAGTCTGCGCCCCACTGGGTCCGCCCAGCACTAGAAGCACAGACACACCTGCTCAATAACACCCCCTGCCTGTTGTGCCATGGGTAATGGCGCATCACCGTCCCTGGAACATAGCAAAACATGCCTATCTTCCCGACGGGGTGAAGGCTGGGAACAATACATACCGGCCGCTGTGAGAAAGTAAAGATGAAGGTCCCACCTTGTCCAGCGATCATAGAGGGGGAACAGCAGCTCTCTGCGTGTCAGACAGGTAGGAGAGCGCACAGCTGGATCCCTGACGTCACTCACTCTGACCAGGCACTCCGTACAAAGTGTGTCAGAGGAAAAAGGAACATCCCTCCTATAAGAGGGAAAAAGGGCCGCTCTCCGCGTGCCGAGAGGCCGGAGAGAGGCACACAGCTGGCTCCCTGACGTCACTCACTCCGACAGGACACCCAGTACAGGGTGTGTCAGAGAGGAATGGGAGACATCTCTCAAATAAAAATGAATAAATGAACAGGGGGAAGACCAAGATGCAGCAGTGCAAATGTCTTCCACTGACATTCCTCCGTGCAAAGCCGTGGAGGAGGAAATTCCTCTGGTGGAGTGCGCTTTGATGTTCTCCGGGGGCTCCACCCCAGAGGAGACATATGCCTGTGACACAGCTTCACACAGCCAGTGTGAGGCTGTTGTGTAGACAGAGGTTGCCCGATCGAGCGCTCTCTATAATGCACAAACAGGCGCTGAGAACGGCGCCAGGCCGCCGTGCTCGCCACATAGCAAGACAGCGCGCGCACAGGACGGAGGAGATGAGACGTGGCTTCTTCCTCCGACCTGTAAGGAGGGGGGAATAAGCCAGCCAGGGTGATCACTCTTGACCTAAAAGAGTTGTGATGACCTTAGGCATGAAGCCGGGTTAGGGCGTAAAACAGCTGAACTGCCATCTCCTTGGATCCGGAGATATGACGGAGCCACAGAGAGAGCAGACAAATCACTCACCCTTTTCGCTGATCGAGCCAAAAGCAGTACTACTTTGGCTGATAACAGTTTAAGGGGAACCTGATCAGGATCAAATGGGGCTTTGCTTTAGTGCGGGTAACACCAAAGCCAAATCCCACTGAGGCGCCAGTGTGCGTGACACAGGTCTGAGTCTCCATACTCCTCGCATACAACGGCTGCTGCGCTCTGCGAGCGCCTCTGTTAATTTCGCCGGGAATATACATTGCTCTGATGGAGAGCAACGTGTGTGCGCGCCCAGAACAGCAGCCGCCTGGCTGCAGTTCAGAAGCTACGCAGATCGTACTCCTCCCTGGCGATTGAGGTATCTGCTTCCATAGCCGTGGCCTGTTGTCTGTGCAAATCAACACATGTTTGATTGTACAGCAACGGGGCGACTCCCCCGTTCTTTTCCGAGATTTAGAAAAATAGCGGGGGTAAAAACCGCGCAAGACACTGTTCCTGGGATGACAGGAGTGTTTCTTGTATCCCATGGAACTGCTGGGGGGAGAGACGTAATGGTCATCATGGTGACGAGCCACGCCATCGCCGCCGCTGCCCGTGAGGCAAAAGGGCTGCGAGGGAGTTTCCACATGCTGCATTTCACTCCGTCTCTCATCATGAGGCGCGTACACGCCCAGGGGATGAGAGGTGTGTCTATGCTGTCCACACGAGGCGTTATAACAGTGCTCGTGGATTTATTATGACCGTGTGTAGGAGGCATATCTGGGACAGAGGAATGCCGCGAGCTCTGCAGTTTATAAACCAATAGGTTAAAAACAGCAGGCTTCTGCAATCAATCAATCAATCAATGTTTATTTATACAGCCCAATATCACAAATGTTACATTTGTCTAACGGACCAGCAGCGTGCGTTGACGCTTGGAGGTGGGCGTATCTGAAGCTTGGGGATTTTTTGCGAGCAACGCAACCAACAACCAATCACATGAATCTCCCGCCCCCGACGTACAAAGCAATAGCAATGTTAAAACGAAGTAAACTGGATATAAAATCCCCAAACAGGCGAAAACCTACCAGTTTCACCCACTGTCTCTGCCACCTCCCTCCATGCCTCGCTCCTCCGGTTTGTATCCCGGTAGATGAACAGAGACTGATCATACAGCACCGGGTGATTCACTACCGCTATAATGAATTTTCCCTCCATTTTCTGGAATATGAGGAAATGACCTGCGTCGTCTCTTCCAGCATACACGCGGTTTGATTGGCTAGCGCTTGTACTGGCAGATTTGCATAAACGGGATTTCATTGGCTGTCGAGGCGTCAAAAGTTGAACATTGCTCAACTTTTGAAACCAGCAACGCTCCACGTCGCTTCCCAAAATGCAGTTCGGCTAAAAGTGACGTCACCCCATTCAAAGTGAATGGGCAGAAGCGTTGGAAGCTTCAACGCACGCCGCTGTGTGGACGGGCCGTCAGTGGTCTTCACAGTGTGTACAGAATATCAGTATGACAATACGACACCCTCTGTCCTTAGACCCTCACATCGTACAAGGAAAAACTTCCGGAGAAAACCCACAGTTTAAAGGGAAAAATGGGAGAAACCTCAGGGAGAGCAACAGAGGAGGGATCCCCTCTCCCAGACAGACGTGCAATAGATGCCGTGTGTAAATTGAAAAGATAAGCTAATTTCTGCAGCGAATTAACCACCTCTGGAGTGTCCCCCTGTTGGAAGAGACCCAAGGGGATCATCCCGTGACCAGCTGACGCCAACGCCGAGCAGCTGCGTCACGGAGAGGGCTGTGTGGGTTGTGACATGCCGGAGGAGAGCTGTCAGTTCCTCCACTCGCTGCCGCGAGAGCCGTGCTCTGCTGGCTGAGTTTAATTCCACTCCCAGATAAAAGTTTGTCTGAGAGGGAAGAGGACAGCTCTTCTTCCAATTTATTATGAAACCCAGGCTTTGACAGATGCGATACGAGATGTAGGCGAACTGCAGGACGTATCCTCTGCTGATCAGCCTGCTCATCTATCTGTCCATCAGACCCACGCGCTGCCACTCTGATAAAAACTCTGAGAGCGGGCGCACGTGCTCAAGATGTGTTTTTTTGGTCGTCATGGTGACGAGCCACGCCAGAGCCCCTGCCGCCGCTGCCCATGAGGCAACCCAAGGTGTGCTTGGACCGAAAGGGCTGCGCGGGAGCCTCCACACGCTGCGTCTCACTCCGACTCTCATCATGAGGCGCGTACACGCTCAGGGGATGGATGGAGGTGTGTGCAGTGCTGCCCATATGAGGCGTTATAACGGCGCTCATGGGTTTATTAAGGCCGTGTGTACGAGGCGTATCTCGGACAGAGGAATGCCGCGAGCTCTGTAGTTTATTAACCAACAGGTTAAAACCAGGCTTCTGCAGCGAGCCCTGCTGTCTACTAATCAACAGATTAGTGGCAGCTGGCTTAATTACCGGCTCTGCTTCCTCGGAGGCTCTCGCGGAGCAGACCAGGAGCGGGGGAGCCTCACTCCCCTTTGACTCGCCGCCGGGAGACCCTGTCTCTGGGGTGGTGGGGAGCGGAGACGTGGGACGGAGCCCCTGCAGCCGCCGAAGGGCGAGTCTGATGCCGAGGCGGTTGCTGTGGGCGTCTCTCCGCTTGCGGCCTCCTGTGGCCGGCGTGGACGCCGCAGCTGCTGCGGGCGTTGGTGCCGCTGTGGGCGCTCAGCAGGCTGGAGCCAGCTGTACATGCTGGCGAATGCCGTCCGCCTGTTCCGCGGCCGTCTTCATGGACTCCACCATGGCGTGGAACTGGGGTCCAAACAGCCCGTCCGGGCTGATTGGAGCGTCCAGTAGCACTTTTCTGGCCGACTCCGTAACAGACGCCTGCTTCCGCCAGAGGTGGCGCTGGATCTGTGTCACCCACGCGGAAATCCTCGCCTGGGAGACAGCAACGGACGCGCACAGAATGAGCACCGTGCTGGCCGCCTTGCTGATTTCCTCTGCCTCGGTGGTGGACCGCTCTACCAGTGTCACCACCGAGTTGGAGAGCAGCGCAATGTTATTCGCCGCCGCGCTGTGGTGACGGAGAGGGGGAAAGCATGTTCGGCCGCCAAGCTGGCACCCTGCTCCGACTCTGTCTCCCCCGTCCGGAGGAGAGGAGGGAGGGGAGAACCGCACGGTGAACCGTGGAGGGAGGCGGGGCAGCAGTTGCTTTTCTTCGGACTCCTGCCCGGCATTCGGCCCCAGGGACACGAGTCCCCGTCCGCGGCTCGTAAGCCTGGACGGGCCAATCGTCCTCCTCGGCCGCAGTAGCAAGAGCGTCCGCTCTCCGCTTCCTGTCGCCCGAGGGGAGACGGGCGCAGTGTGTGCATGCTACCTGCTGGTACGTGTGCTCTGACCCCAGGCAGGATTCGCATACTGCTTTTATCTCTGCTGGTCATAACTCATTATGAACCCAGAGCCACATGAGGGACAATCGCGGACGCAGTTGTTGCTCATGATGATTCTCAATTGCTGTGCTTCAGTAACTGTGCTGGTTTGCTGAAGAAAAGAGGGAGCAGATTGCCGGGCCTCCTTCCTATTTATACCGGAAGGAGGCCTGAGGGTGGGGCCCACCTTGCGGGTGGGCGTGGACTACAAGTTTTCAGTGCTGCGCGGGGGCGCAGGGGGATTACCCAATAGCGATAGCCTTAGAGGGCGAAGCCATATACGAAATAGAACTCAGTCTTCTCTGTGTGTATCTGTTCCCTGGCTCCTCCTCTCAATGGCGGGCGGCTCTGACGAAAGCGGGTCCTCCCGCCACATGTTCTTCAGTGTCCGATATCGCGTAAATCAGAGGATTTAGACGTTGTGTGTTCATTGTATAACTCCACACGCCTTTTCTCCTCACACACTCATTCATGACTTTTTATTTAATGCATTTTAACGGCTGTAATCATTGTTAACGTAAAACCGGAAGTGACGTCATTGTTGACAACGGAGACGCCTTTCAATAAAGCTTTTCAAAATAAACTGTACATTCATTTAGCAACAACGTTAGCCACGAGCCAATGCTAACCGGAAATTAAATTGGTTTTAAGCTTAGAGTATGTTTAAACTAAGTTACGTCATTCAACATTGATTTTAATTTCTTACATTGTGAAACCTATACTTTACTTCTATCTTGCTATATTATATGACAATAACAGACCATAGCAATTTTTCTGTCATGGATTTTAATTATGATTCCAGAGAAATTGAGAAATGTACCCGTTAAGCTTTGTTTCACCATAAACGATCTAAGTCATAATATTTAGTGAACAGAGCAAGTTATTAAGACTGAGTTTTGACCTTTATAAGATGTGGTCTATTAAGACAGTAAAACATATTTCTGATTGTTGAACTGTTTGTGTCGGTGTTGGCAGGTCGAAGTTGTGAATCCTGACAACACTCCGGCACAAGGTGTTGCTGTTGTGGTTGAACCAGGCACCGTGAATGGCTTCACCGCAAACAATGGCATGGCAAGGCTAACAATCAATACAAGGGACCCACAACTAACGATCACTGTAAGTCTCTTAAAAATTCATACAGGCACCACAGGCCACTTTTCAAATGTAAGCTTTTAACATTTTTGAAATTCATTTTTTAAGGTGAATTCAAGCAGAGCTATCAGCAGATGTTTTTGTTTCTTTATAGCTCATTGCTTTACTTCCGCTTCTTGCACATTTAATTGGCAGTATGTAAATGGTGAAGCTTATCTTCATCGTACTGTAACCAGGATAAAGATGGAATAGGAAAGACTCATGACTTTTTAAGTAATATTTATTTAACCATGTGTATGCTTATGTGTTTCTTTAATTTCAGGCAAAGACGAATGATCCTCGTATTTCCTCGAACAGACAAGCATCAGCCACCATGAGAGCTCTCCCATATATTACCGAAAGCAACAACTATATCCACATAGGTAAGAGACCAGGGTTGGGAAACTATTTATTATTTTTTTTTTTTTAATCACGGTTTGATTCTAAATTGATCCTCAATTAACTGCATGGAGGTGCTAATTTAGAAATAGACTCCAATCAGCCTTTCGCTTATTATGGCTGTTTGGCAAATTATGGTGTGAAAGTAGAGTGAAGCGTGTATGAAATTATTGGGTTTTATTATTAATGAAATTATTTAAAGTTTAGGTTGGGGATGCTTTGGACGGTATTGAGCCAAATAGCTATAACATAATTTGTCTGGAAAAAACATGCTCTTCCTACATTTTTCACTTTTATATAATAAATTAATCTACGACTCTCTTGCTCTAGAACAGGGGTGGGGAACCTTTTTCCTCTCAAGGGCCATTTCAATTTTTTCAACATCCTCCGAGGGCCGTACAAATGATTGACCTCTGCTTAAAAATACTAAAATCACAACCCATTCATTTCTTCTTTCTTTCATGCTGTGCAAAGAAAAAGCAACCTCTTAATCCAGATATTTTACCATGACTCGCGCATGCATGCACGTGCACGGTTGTGGCATGACCACCAAAACAAAAAGATATGGACACAAGATGTGTGCAAAAGTATTTAGTTTCCTATCCAAGATTTTTTTTTAAATGTTGAAGTTAAAAGCATCAATCTGGTGCACTTTGAGAGCAACATTAAGAGATCTATGGATACATCTCTCAACACCCAAATGAAACATACCTACTTTTTCTTTATGGATATTTTACAAATCACTCTCCTTTCAAACTGTATTCTTGTTTATTAATAACAACTTTTTTTTTACTGTCATATAGTATTTTATACCTGTTTACTTTATTCTCTTATTTTTTTATAACTATAATGATCATATAAAGATGTGCCTTTACCTCACTGGTTGTCAGTGGCGGTTCTAGACCAATTTGACTGGGGGGCCACTGGGGGGCCAGTTATTTTCTGAGGGGGGCACAATAAATGCAGGACGAAAAAGAGAACTAGACAGTATGAAGTAATTGCGCATAAGAAAACAATGCAATACAGTTATTGGTATTTGTTTCAGTACACTTATTTATTTCAGATAGATCTTATAGTTATTACTGTTAGCTTCAGCTTAAGTTATAGTGCAATGTTTGCACTCACACCATATAAAAATAAAGACAATGAACAGTTACATCTCTACTTTACATAAGGGTGTCTGCACAATCTCACATTACAGCAACAAAATCCTGCGGTGTTTGCCAAACCGAGTACCAGAAAATATACATTTAAAAAAAAGAAAATTGTCATTGTTAGGGGGGCCACAGGGGTCAGTGTTAGGGGGACACTGGCCCCCCCTGCCCCCCCTAGAACCGCCCCTGCTGGTTGTAGAAAAAGCTTCTTATATTCGTTAGCATAGCTAGCTAACCAGATGCTAATAACAACAAAGCTATTGACTGTATGATCAGTATGCCAGATGAACAGATCGCCACTGGGCTTTCAACTAAAGACACAGACACGCAAAAACTGCGGCATGTGTACGGCTCCTTATCTGAAGTGCCGAGCCACGTTCTGGTGCTCTCCGTCAGAACTGCACCCCTGTCAGACGAGACATATATACCACATGATGACACGTTAGGCTTGTGTTGTGTTCATGGACCCTGACCTTGGCCAGGAAAAACAGGCACTCGCTTGTTTCATTTTTTAGCGGTCTAGATTTCTTAATTTTTTTTCTTTTTTGCGTGTGTTTATAAATTACCTCGAGGGCCGTACCAAATTGTCTCGCGGGCCGTATACGGCCCGGGGGCCGGAGGTTCCCCACCCCTGCTCTAGAATAACTGTCCATCAGAAGCAATGTAAAATATCATTGTTTTATGGGGAGAACATGTACTACAATGCTCTACTTTAGAAATACTGTAGATACTACAATCAAAACATGTCATATTTGCAGGTGTGGATTCAGCTGATGTAGAATTAGGAAATAACCTGAAAATCACCTTCAACCTCATCATGCAGGAAAGTCATGACTGTGACATCACATACCTGGTGAGAGATGTTTGAAATCTGTGCATGTGAGCTTATACTACCCTTATTGTTGCGTCCATCAAGTTGTGTAGTGCAGTATACACGCGCATGTGCAATAAGTGCTGATATATAAGTCTGTGTCCCTATAGTTCATGAGCAGAGGTCAGCTGGTGCTAAAAGGCCGATACAAGACAAGAGGTCAAGTGCTGATCTCCCTGATGGTTCTCATTACCAAAGACATGCTGCCATCGTTCCGCATCATAGCCTATTACCACACAAATGAGAATGAAGTGGTATCAGACTCTGTTTGGGTGGATGTAAAAGACTCCTGCATGGGCTCGGTGAGACACGCAATACAAAACATACACATCTGATTTATTTATTACTGTATTCTTCTGACATTTTTTAATGTAAGCAACTGGTTCAACAAATCCAAACCGTATGTGTCATTCATTGACCTCACCTTCACATTTAGCTGAAGCTGGAACCATCGAGACCCGCTCCATCCTACGAGCCTCGCAAGATGTTTGGTCTGAAGGTTACAGGAGACCCAGGGGCCATAGTGGGACTGGTGGCAGTGGACAAAGGCGTCTATGTCCTTAACAACAAGCACCGCCTCACACAGAAAAGGGCAATTTATTTATATCATATTTTTCTTGCATTCATTGCACGAATACATTTCTAATGACATATCAGAATTGTAATGTGAGTTTCCAGATCTGTCTACCTCTTGCCTTTGAGTCTTATTTATTTATTTGTGTGTGAATGACTTTCACTATGCTCAGGTGTGGGATGTTGTAGAGAAGTACGACACAGGTTGCACACCAGGTGGAGGGAAGAACGGTATGAGTGTGTTCTACGACGCAGGGCTGCTGTTTGAGTCCAACACGGCTTCTGGGACTCCCTACAGACAAGGTGACACTACTTTACTCTCCCCTTCCCTGAACATAGTTTTAGGCTACAATAGTATACAAATGAATCTCTAAGAAGAAAGGTGAGCACATAGACCTTTATTTATCACCATCAGTCAAAGGCTGAGCATATTCGGTTCAGGGTCTTTTTACGGCTCCCTTTTATGGTCATGCAGATTGTTTTGGTCTCTCTAAATGGTTTGTTGCTGTTTATATATTTTGTAAATATTTTAGTGCTAGAAAAATATTGTATGCTAGAAAAACGACAGATACTTTAAATATGGAATAAAAAAACTAGAAATGTCAGATACTTCCTGGGGTATTTGTTTGTAGGACAAGTGTCTTCAGCTGAACTGTCCTTGTTATTAGTCAGTTTTAAAAACCACCTTTAGCACTTGTAATATAAAAAAGCATTTATATAATAACAATTACACGAATGAAACGTTTAATGATATGTCGTTTTTTATAGTTTTTTATATTAATAATTTGACCATCAATGTTTCTTGTAGTTATTTAATTAGCTGGTTTTACTGCGCTGTTAGGGTACAGTTTTATTATTATGCTACTGTGTTTGTTGTATCGTTATATCTCTGGCACAACAATTTCCTTCGGGATGAATATAATCCTATCCTATTTTATCTTATCTTATACCAAATTTGCTGACCCCCACACCCTGTTCACGTTTCCTACCAGAGAAATCACCTCCCTCTGTTTTTAAAAGTTCCATAACAATTATACAATGCTTAAAGTAGGTTAAATATGGTTGAGTTCTGGAAAAGATTTTGTCTCTGTTGCTTATTTCAGAATTGAAATGTCCGGCACCGAGCAGAAGGAAACGAGAGACTACAAACATGGATGTCAGAACCAGCTTAAGTAAGAACCAGAACTCTATACCAGGGGTCGGCAACCTTTTTGATATGAAGTGCCATTCAAACATTTTGTTTTGATCAGCGTGCCGACGATCGTGAATTGTCAACGTGGGGGGTGAAAAGCTCAGCCCTCGTGAACTGTCAACAGGAGGGAGGGGAAGCAGTGTGTGGACCTCTTTCTTTCAGCGCAACTTACATGATGCCGTTTAAACACATTTAAATAATTGGTTTAAACGGCATAATAATACGGACGACCATCCGTTCTGTGATTCTCCAGAACACACCGATGGCCAGTCCGCCCCTGTGTAGCATATTATTTTGTTGAGAGATGAGCAAATCGCCACTGGGCTTTCAACTAAAGACACAGCCACGCCAAAACTGCGGCATTTGTACAGCTCCTTATGGGTACTGCAATTTGTGAAGTGCCGGCTCAGCAGCAGTGCTTTCCTTCGTGGTGAACCGATCAGCACTGCACCACGGAGGAAAAGCGGCAGAAAGTCGCCTGGATTTAAAGAGAGCGGGGCTGCGTTGCGTGCATGGCTTCCTTCCTTAAATATTTTTGCACACTTATTCCACTTATTCCTAGTGTGCCACTGGTTACGGTGCCTGGGGTTGCCGACCCCTGGCCTATACAAAGCAATAACCTAATTTCCTGTTATCTTCTGTCTGAGGGGAAACCTTCAGGTCTTAAAAGGAAAACCAATGCATAATTGCCTTAAACCTCTAGGTGAGGAGGATGACAACAGTTACATTGACAGCAATGACATTATTCCTCGCACCAATTTCCCTGAAAGTTGGCTGTGGTCATATATCACACTTCCTACTTGCCCTGGACAAAACCCATGGTAAGTCAACCGACATATACACACAAAAAACACTAACTTCAATAATGACACCACCAAGATTTAAGCCTACACATATCTCTCAAAGATTTAACACCATTCTTTGTTTCAGTGATACCACATCAGTGATTAAACATGTTCCACTGCAAGACTCAATCACCACCTGGCAGTTTATTGGCATTAGTCTTTCAACTACTCACGGTGAGAATTCAGTGACTGAAAGCTGTTTCATTGAGTCATCTAACTTTCTCTATGTAATCCTTTTTTATTGTCCCCCTCATCTTAAAGGAATCTGTGTTGGTGATCCGTTAGAGGTAATTGTCCGGAAGGAATTCTTCATTGATCTCATGCTGCCATACTCTGCTGTCCGGGGAGAGCAGCTGGAAGTTAAGGCAATCCTGCACAACTACAGCCCCGATCCTGCAACTGTAAGTCTGTGTTACATACAGTAAAAGAGGCAAGAGAACATTTTAGACTAAAGGGCAAAATCAACAATAAATATTCAACTGACATAAAAAAGAGAGTGAATGACCTTCCTACTCTAGACTTTGATAAGTGTAATACCTGCTCACATGGTGATTGGCCTGCACCTATTGTTTTCCAACCTAGCTTAGATTAAATTATTTTTACCCCTACTTGCATGAGGAAAGCTTGACATAGCACCCTACGATTGCGTCATGGATGTAAAAAGATAATGACACCCTCTCTATCTAAACAATACTCTAGTAATACAATTATGTAGCTTGGGAAAACAACGATAGGGGCCGTCAAATTCATTTTTCGTGGAATGAAAATCCCCCAGGTGACGCTCTGATGCTGCGTCAATGCTTCTGTCATGTGGAGGTGGACATGGTAAAATCGAATTCATGGATGAATAAAGAGAACTGGATACAGTGTCGGAGGCGGGGCATCGTTGTCTGAACTGGGATGGAAAAACAATAGATGCGGTTCACCTCAGCAGCGGGAAACCTTACTGCAATATTTACAGTGTGCCTTTTATTATCCAGATCAGATTATCCTGTAAAAAACGGTGTAAATCATCAAATGTTAATTAAAATCAAGTATGCATTATCGTTAGCTGACCCAAAAATAAAACTGATGTAATCCTATTATTTCCTCAATAATAGTCTTTGAGCAACTTCACAATCTCCAGTCTATCTTTGTCCTGTTCTCAAGGTGCGGGTTGATCTGATTGAGGAGGATTCTGTGTGCAGTTCGGCTTCAAAGCGTGGAAAGTATCGCCAGGAGGTCCGAATTGGGGCTCAAACTACACGATCTGTGCCCTTCATCATCATTCCCATGAAAGAAGGAGAATTCCGCATTGAGGTCAAAGCTGCTGTTAAAGATTCGTTACTAAATGATGGAATTTGGAAGATGCTGCGGGTGGTGGTAAGAAAAAGACAACCCACTCTCTTCAGTCTGCGTACAAATGACATGACTTTACACATTGGAAATGCCTGCAATAGATACGCAGAAGTCCGATTTTGTGTGCATATGATACGCTAACCATTCCCATTGAGATCTGAGGCCGAGTTTTGCGTGCATATGATACGCCACGTTTCGTGCCTGCACCACTTATTTTTGTCCGGTCGGGTCTTGGTAGACCGGAAGCTGTGTGGTTCATAAAAACATGTTCTTACTCAATACCAAGCCACGATTATTGTTTTTATTTTAAATCGTATAATATCTGACTTTTAGTTACACCTGAACTATGTTGAAGTTATGCAATGAATTAAAAACTTGGGTCACATCTTCCTCAACAGTGCATTACAAGACATCTATCAATATGTGTGTATACCTCCACCATTAAACTG
Organism: Gymnodraco acuticeps; assembly: GCF_902827175.1. NCBI lineage: Eukaryota > Metazoa > Chordata > Actinopteri > Perciformes > Bathydraconidae > Gymnodraco > Gymnodraco acuticeps. The sequence goes on along the minus strand of NW_022991064.1, from coordinate 1,015,482 downwards.
CCATATTCTGCAAATGTCTTATACTATCTACATACATCTTATAAGAGTATAATACATATGTATAATATCAGTTCAAATAAGTGCTTCAACATAGTTAACATTGCTGGAGGTATACACACAATTGATAGATATCTTGTAATGCACTATTGAGGAACCTGCGACCCAAGTTTTTCATTCATTGCATAACTACACCGTAGTTGTGTATAATATGATATGTCAATAAACCTTAGAAAATCTTGAAATCTTGAAAGGGATGTGCAAAATAGTCATTATACACAGTCTTTAATTAACTATTAGTAGAGAATAACGAGTGATGAATATACTTTATAGGGATCCTATTAATATGTAATAATAAAAAAAAAACACTAGGTGTCCCTTTATATCAGCTGTGCACCGTTATGGTGTAAATACAGCCTATCTACCAATTGGATCAAATATAAAAGTCAGCCGAATTAGTGTTGATACTGCAAGGAGACATATGGGGGTAGCAATAAAGATAACACCATTAAACAGTTACACAACATAACAGAAATAATATCGATAGCAGCGTCCCTAGCAACCACCTTGGTAATAATGAACACGTTGTATGTACACAATTTCCTGAAGTAATCTTCGTAATAACTAGCAAACTAAAGATCATGTATATCCACTGCACACATAATCTGAAATAACAACTCATATTTCTCGCATCAAATGACATCAAAACGCATTTTAATGGCCAAACTGACCTTAAAATAGGCATTTTCCACCGAGAATAAAACAAAGGTCGGCCATGTTGTTTTTTTTATGCGGAGAGAAATTTGAAGATCACGTGACACAGCCATTGGAAATTAATGGTGAAAAAAAACATAGGGATCCTACAATTTCAGAGACGTTTTTGTAGAAATACTACATCCCAAGTTGTGGACCAACGTAGTTACTGTATTACACGTTTAGATGTGAGACTGGGTTGACATTTCTTATACTATCTACATACATAAGAGTATAATTAATGTGTATAATATCAGTTAAAATAAGTGCTTCAACATAGGCAGGAAAGCAATATATTAGACGTTAAGTACTTTGTCAGGCTTAATATTTATGTGTAGATACCCCAAAAGCTTTTTTCTTATTTAAAAGAAGACCTTAACCTAAAGTATTCTTTAATGTGTTAATAAAGGTTAATTAGTTTGTCTGTTTTGCACATCCTCATATTAATATCTTTGTACATCCGGCACTAAACTGTTTTATTGTAGAGATCACTTACAGTATCTTCTTGATTTTTTATATTCTATATTTCTATCATTGACCTTCTACTTTCCCCCTGTCTGTTTTGTATGTACTCTTAATATTTGTTTCATCAAATAACATTATTCAACAAAAATAACATTATTCAAAACAAAAATTAAATAACGTGCTTTAACCACTAAGCGGTGCACACAAGGTACACACAGCATACTAATAATAACAACTGTGTATTATTAGTGTAGGACACTTATGTATGTATGACATCTGAAGATGTGTAGTTTTATTCATGTTTTTACATAATTGTACAGGATATTGCTATACTATTTCTCATGTTTTACTTCTACACATTAATATCTGATTTGTAAAACATCACAGACAGAAAGGCATATATCCGTCATTTAATGGTAAGCTATTGAAATTGTGATTCCATAGATGTGTCTAACATCACCCAAAAACCCTGACTATTCTCTCAACTCAGTATTTACATTCTTATATTCAAAGAAAATCAGTAATATCTTTAAAAACTACAAGTCCTTTTCTATCAGCTATGCACCGTTACGGTGTAAATATAACCTATCTACCAATTGGATCAAATATAAAAGTCAGCCGAATTAATGTTGATACTGCAAGGAGACGTATTGTGTGAAGAGAAATTGAAGATGTTGTTTAATTGCTGATATATTTATGATCCACGTCTTATATTCAGTTTCCGTGGCTGTTCTTCCTGTTTGTCCAGAAGTCTTCTCATCAGGGCTCTATAAATAAAGAACTAAGGCTGATGTGTAATATTTAATGCAGCCGAACTGTGTATTACAATGCCGTTATGTGATGACTTCCAAGGAGAAAAGCAAGCACACTCGGAATAAAGTATTTTCGTTTTTCGGATTTCATATCGCATTAACACCATATCCCAACATGCATTGCGGCTAAACAATCCAATCACCGAGCTTCTAGCTTAGGTAATCAGTTCAGTGGGTTTGTGGTGTGTATCACAATTATGCTCGAAATGTCCCTCATAGGCCTACGTCTGTTTCCGGTGACTTTATTTTGAAATTCAGTTCCTGAGGAACGGCTAAAAAGCCAGAGATTATAGAATTAAACAAATAAATAAAAACAAGGATAATTGTGTGTTATTGTTGAGTAAATAACAGTGTGTTATTCAGAAAAGAATAACAAATTAGAAGGACATTTTCTTTTAAAAAAATACAGATTTCATTATTCTGAGGCTCCGAGCCCCATTTCCATGCAAAAAAAGTCAGACATTATACGATTTTAAATAAAAACAATAACCGTAGCTTGATATTGAGTAAGAACCGGTAAGAATATGTTTTTATGAACCACACAGCTTCCGGTCTACCAAGACCCGACCGGACAAAACGTGGCGTATCATATGCACACAAAACTCGGCCTCAGAACTCAATGGCATTGGTTAGCGTATCATATGCACGCAAAATCGGACTTCTGCGTATCTATTGCACGCATTTCCAATGTGTAAAGTCGTGTCATTTGTACGCAGACTGAAGAGAGTGGGTTGGAAAAAGACTACATGCCCTGTTTTTTTTCCTACACCATGTGGAATTGTTCTCTTATTGCATTACAATGTTCAAGCTGCCATAAAATAGAACTTATCCGAGGTCTGTTACATTATGGATGCAATATTCTTGTAACTACTTTTAGTTTCAAGCAACAAGCCGTTTACAAATCCTTTAAAAACCTCAGTTTGAATACAATCGGTTTAATAACGTGACAAAGCTACAGTTACGGGTATGAGAGAAATAGTCTGGTAAAGTCAGTTTTGGTAAACTGTTAAGTTTATGAAATGCATCTTATTGAATATTAATATCTTATTTAAATTCGGACCATATTTGACTTTGTTAAACAACAGCAGAGACCGATTACTCAAAAAGTCATGCAAATGATTGTGATTTCTAATGTTTGTCCTAACTGTTGTTTTTCCAGCCTGAAGGTGTACTAGTAAAAGATCCTATGATTGTAATTCTAGACCCCACTAATAAAGGTGTAGGTGAGTTACCTTGAAGAATGACATGGCTGCATTATACAGTATAGTGGTTTATCAACATTATGTGTTTATCTTTTGCTAATTGATGCTGAAACTTGCCCACTGTTTCTCCCTTTTAGATGGTGAACAAAAAGAAATTCTCAACAGTAGAATTTCCATGAGAGATTTGGTTCCAAACACACCAACACGCACACTGATCTCTGTGACAGGTGGGACATAATTCCATATAGGGGATTGATATGTGATATGCACAATGGAAACAATATATACATTTGTATTGTTCTTATTGGGAAATATCTACCTCATGGTCGTCGGGGCACTTTGTTGTTTGCTTAGTGGTTTCTTCTTGTTGATTTATATCGTTTTGTGTTTCTTTTCTGTCTGTCTGTGTTCATTCAGGGAGAGAACAAGTTTCTGCCCTCGTGGAGAACGCTGTTAGCGGGAACTCTATGGGTACTCTAATCAGACAGCCCTCTGGCAATGGAGAGAAGAACATGATGAGCATGACCCTACCTGTCATTGCAGCCACATATTTAGACAAAACCAACCAGTGGGAAACTGTGGGCTTTGAGAAACGTAATGAAGCCCTCCAACACATCAAGACTGGTAGGGTCACTGATGCATTGATTGTATGACCATCTATGTTTCTATGTTTCATGTTGTCTGTAGATGTTTAATTGCTCTTTTAGCTGCACTTTTAGTGTACTGTTGTGCTGCTGTGTTTATTGTGTTTATTGTATTTTCTTACTCTGGCACAACAATTTCCTTCGGGATAAATAAAGTAGGGTTGCCAGAAACTGACCATGATCAAAATCGATTATTCGGCAGCCCTGGCGAATAATAATCGATTATTCGACCGACCCCCTGTGATAGACCAACGTCTTTTCGCAGAGCTTGCGTTTAACTTCCTTTGGACTTGTAAGTTCGAAGTAGTTCCACGAGGAGGAACTCTTTTTATCTGCCGCTTTGTTCATCTTTAGTCGCATGTGTGAGGGAGAGGGGGGGTGGGGGTGGGGTCGGTGTGTATCGTGCTGCAGCAGCAGTCTGCTCTGCACGCAGGCTTCCTCCAAGTTTACAGTAAAACAAACTGGTGGTGTGACCAATGGCTATTTACAATTATTAATACTATTACTATTATTAGCATTAGTCTATATTTTGGTTGAAACTAAGCCAGAAAAAAAAAAAAAAAACATAAATAATAATAAAAAAATATATAAATAAAATCGATTTTTAAAAATAATGTTCGATTATGGAGACTGTAACGAATATTCGAATAATCGAATAATCACTGGCATCCCTAAAATAAAATCTTATCTTATCTTATGTATTTTTAGTACAGATAGCAGAATCTTATTAATGCCACTGTGAGTGTGATTTTGAATTGTCTGACATTGTAGAAGAGGTTTGAAAAAGAAAATCAATCCACACCACCCCTGTCCAGCCCTCATTTGGGTTTCCCTTTTTAAAAGCCTATGCCAGCAGAATCATTTGAAAGAAGCTCTAATGACTGAAAAAAATCAGGTCTCCTTAAACTGGCTTCTAATCAATAAGATTCAGTAGAGCAATGAATGGCACTTTTAAAAATGGTTGTGTGTATTTGTTTGTGTACAGGCTACAACCTAGAGCTTGTCTTCCGGAAAAATGATGGGTCTTTTTCTTTGTTTCATCTAATCCCAAGTAGCACCTGGTGAGGCATTCAAACATCCCTAAACTCACACAATGATATATGTCACGTATGAATAAAACTAAACTATTACACCTTCTTCTCTCCTCTAAGGTTGACGGCCTATGTTGTCAAGGTGTTTGCCATGGCAAACAATCTGGTAGCAGTGCAAAGCCCACACATCTGTGAGGCCATCAAGTTTCTGATTAGCAACGCACAGCAACCTGATGGCTTATTTAGAGAAGTTGAAAGAGTGATCCATGAAGAGATGATGGTGCGTTCACTGGTTTCATCTGTTTTTCATCTATGTGCTACAAAAATATCTAATAAGTTTGAAAACAATAGCATGTTATCGACCCTTATTCTAAAAATAAATAAATAAGTGTGTGTGTCCAGGGTGATGTGCGTGGCGCAGATTCAGATGCCTCCATGACGGCCTTCTGCCTCATTGCTCTGCAGGAGTCACGAATGCTATGTGCTGCCAGTGTTGGTGTGAGTACTTTACCTCCATACAATGTTTTCTCTTTTTCTCTCATCTGTTTCATTTCTTTATTTACCGTCTCCTCGCAGAGGATGTGCAAAATAAAGCTTTCTGAACCACTAAACCACTGGGAAGCATCTCACATCTGCAAAGCTGTAAAGCTCTGTTTAACAGCCAGCCCTGTTGCTGCTCCTGTCCAAGCAGCATGCTCCGGGTCTAAAAAGTGAAGCCAATCCGGATGAGCCTTAAAGCTGCATCTAATATCCAGCAGGGGGCGACTCCACTTGTGGCAGAATCAAGTCAGATTGTATAGAAGTCTAAGAGAAAATAAACCAATTTCTCACTTGATTTTTTATTCAGTAAAGATTTTCCAAATTAGGTTATGGTCGCAATCGCTAGATTTGAGTCTTCTTTATTGAAGCATGATGTTCATTTTGTAAATGATGGTCCTATTTAGAGTAAAATAGACGATTAATCAGTGTATGCTTTATGGCGAGGCTACCATGAGATTGAATAGTAGCTAAAATAGTGCTATCCGGTTAGGATGTTGTCTATGTTTTCGTTTTAGACTCACTTATAGTTTGTTTTAATTTCATGAAAAGTATTTTTTTTTTCTTTTGGTTGCCTAAAAATGTCTATCTGACTGTTCTCACCTTATTCTCTTTCCTCCCTTGTGTACAGAGTCTACCCCGTAGTATAGAAAAAGCGGTGGCCTATCTGGAAAGGCGTCTGCCAAGCCTCACCAACCCATATGCTGTTGCCATGACATCATATGCCATGGCCAATGAAGACAAAATGAACCGCGAGATCCTCTACAAGTTTGCTTCCCCGGGTGCTGTTAATATTCTTAAACTATTATTTGTAAACATAGTCTATGTTTTGGTGATTAGATTCAAACGATTTCTCATCCACAACTACTAAGAGCCTGACCAACACATTGATATTATGGGATGATTTTTGCTCAGTAGAGAAATGTCAAATGTTTGAACTCATTTAGAAACGAAAAGTCTGTAATTGACATAAATAGTCTTCCAGCCATACGATGTCCTGCTCACAACAAATATTGGTGAAACGTTTTGAATAACAGATATATGTATGGGGATTAGTTAGTACATTTTAATATTTCCTTACATATTTTAATTATACATTATTTTCTAAAATGAGATAACCTGGATTTATAAGTAAATAGATGCATGTATAGCAAAGTAATAAGGAAGATATTTGTGTGTCGTCCTTAGAGTTGAGCCACTGGCCGATGTCTAAGGGACGTGTCTACACACTGGAGGCTACGGCTTACGCTCTTCTCGCTCTGGTCAGGGCCCAGGTGAGCATGTCGCATTTATGTGTGTTCCTTTCATGCTACAGACAACATACAATTTAGTCCATGTTACTTTAATATAAAGGTTTGCAAACAATTTTCAATGAAATGTGTCTCTCAGTAATGTCACAGCCTCAAAATATAATTGACATGCTACCATCTTAAGTAAACAATATTTTAAGTATTACAATTGTTAAGTAACTGATTTGTCTTTTTTATATTTGTATGTCTTTTGATCATTCCAATGTGCAGTACATGACAGAAAAGTTCAACCATTTACCTTCCTTCTATGAATAAAGGCTTTTGGAGATGCCAGACCTGTTGTGAGATGGTTCAAAGAACAGGAGAGAGTTGGCGGAGGCTATGGATCGACTCAGGTAAGAAGAGACACCTCTCTCCATCTTGATCCCTCCATCTTGTTTTAGATTCGCATTTATTTTGTTCTGATCATTGTTTTCTCCCACCTCCCTCTTGTTTTACTAAAGGCCACCATTATGGTGTACCAGGCTTTATCCGAGTACTGGTCCAGTGCTATAGAACCAGAATATGATCTGAACGTGTTAATGTTGTTGCCGGGCATGTCAAGGCCTGAAAGGTACAACTTCAACAGGGAAAACCACTATGCCACAAGGATGTCTAAAGTAAGCACACACTCACACACAAATTCACAAACAGTGGCTCATTAAAGTGGTAATGTGTGAGCAGATTGAAATTCTGCATGAATATTGTGTGTAGTCTTCCACAAATACAAAAGAAATCTATAAACTCTCAAAAATATATTGAGCTATAAAAGGGATCTGAAAATACAGAAAATAAATAAAAAGTAACTATATTACTAAGATTTTTTACTTTTGAACTAAATTTTGTTTTTATTTACGAAATCTAAAGTCACTTGTGGATCTCAATTCTTCCCTGGAGATTTGCCCGATTAATCCAATTTCGGTCCGAAGTAGTTTTAATTTGTATATTGCACATTTACACACAGATTGTTGATCTCGTCACACAAATAATATTGGTATAATACTTTAATGTCTGCTTATCCTTGACATTGTGTGTTTGTGCTCATATTTAAACTCTGACAGATCAATGATATCAACCAAAACGTGACAGTGACTGCCAAGGGTTCAGGAGAAGCAACATTGAGAGTGAGTAATATATTTTTGTATTTTATACTCCGAGTTTTAGTAACAGTTAATAACTGATCTGTCCTATTAAAAAATCAAGATGTGACCATATACCCTTTTAACCTTGTGAGGACTTATATCAAATATTGCACCTTTTCTGTGTGACAGATGGTGTCGCTGTACTACACTCTACCTAAACAAAAGGAAAGTGATTGTCAGATGTTTAACCTGTCAGTGCAGCTCATCCCAGGTGATTTAGTGCCTTCTGTCTCTTCTTCATTTGTTGTACCTTACTCTTGAGAAACAAATTAACTAAATACAATATTTTACTCCAGAAAAAATGGATGAGGACGAGATGATATACAAGCTGAGGATAGAAGTGTTGTAAGTACAACCAAGGCAACACACTGACACATGGCTTCATTCATAACATTTTCTAACCAGCTATTTACAATATTATTATATTTCACAATCTGTATTAAATATTCTGCTTCTGTTCCTTACCCTTTCCCCTATCTCCTTAACACTTTAATTTCCTTCAATCTATTCTGTGTACAGGTTTAAGGACAAGGAAAGAGATGCAGCAATGTCAATTTTGGATATTGGCTTGCTAACCGGCTTCACCGTTGACACAAAGGACTTGGACTCAGTAAGAACTTTTACAGATACACATTAACCCACAACAAATGCACCAGCTGGTTTTTGTTAGGAGAAAAGATATGTGTATTATGGTTAATGGTCTGATTATGTGTGTGTGTTTAGTTGTCCAAAGGACATGGGCGCACCATTGCAAAATATGAGATGGACAAAGTCCTGTCAGAAAGAGGCTCACTCATCATCTACCTGGACAAGGTAAGGCGTCGCTGTTTCCTTCCTCCATACTTTTCCTCTCTGCCTTGCTCTTTGTGTATTTATCTCTATCTCACCTTTATCTTCAGGTTTCTCACACACGACCAGAAGAAATCACTTTTAGGGTTCATCAGAAGATGAAAGTGGGCGTCTTACAACCAGCGGCTGTGTCTGTCTATGAATACTATGAGCGTGAGTCTTAGAGAAACCTCCATGTGTTTTGTCCCCAATATATGTCAGAGAATATAATAAGCAGGCATTATTACATGTTCAAGTATTTCATGTATATTTTATAAAGTACCAAAAAAACATGTTCAAATATATTTTTCTTCCAATTCAGAAACACATTGTGTGCAGTTCTACCATCCAGAGAGGAAAGGTGGACAGCTACTGCGGCTCTGCAGAGGTGATGAGTGCATATGTGCTGAAGGTAAACGGGTCAAAACAACCTTATCCATCCACTGTAAACTTGTATTTGTTCAATTTAAAATTCTAAATAACACAACACTTAAATTATGCTTTGTAGAGGTAGACTGCAGGTCTGAGGTCTGTAAACGGCAGCAATCTATTATTGTACTATAAAAAAGTAAGGGGTAGAAGGTCAAACAAAGATTCAGAAGCGTGTCCCAGCATGCTAAAATGCTTGGAATCACAATGCAAACATGTTGACTCTTTGCTGATATAAGGATTATTGTGGTCCTCATCTTAGTTTGGCATGGTAACAGGCTAATGGTTAAAGGCATTACAATCAGGAGAGACACTTTTTTGATGCAACAATATATATTTATTGCCAAAGATACACAGATGAATTAAATGGTGTTTGGAGTATCATCCAGGAGGGGAATACCGAGCCGATAAAACACCCAAAAGAATAACTGTATTAGGCAGTTTCATGTACGGAGTTTCTTACCTTACTTGATGGCAACAGGGATCTATGGATATAATGAGCGAGTTATATGGGGAAATCATATTACAGAGTAGCATTGAACTTGATATTGTGTAGAACTGCACTTGAAGTGTGGAGCGTCAGGCCCTTTGAAGCCGAACAGAGACGCATGGGCATGGCCCATATCCAAGCCTGTTGACGCAGACCCATAACCTAGGTCGATTGCGTGCGTGAAGCATGTGAGGTGATGACGCATGGCCCATATGCAAGCCTGGTGACTCACTAGGGGGCGCTCACGGACCACACTTTGAGAATCACTGATCTAATTCGAACGGCTCTTATCCATGGATGTATAATAAGAACTGGATACAGCGTGGGAGGCGGGGTCTCGTTCTTTCCTATGAGAGCTGCTCATTGGCGCATGAAGACGAAATGGCCCAACTTTTGAGGGAGCGAAACATCACAAATTACCCATCATGCCTGGCTGTCAGAGCAGAAGAACCCGTATAGAGTGGCGAAGTCACGCCCATCTACTTCCGGTCCATGGGACCTTATTTCATTTTAAAATAATGTATTGAGTTTGAATTGTGCCATGAATTACACATATGATGTTTGTCAATCTTAACAAATAATTTCCATGTCAAAAAAGTCACAGTTTGTCGTAAAACTGTTGAAATATAAGACTATGAAAAATACGCAACTAGAAAGACTACAAATCCCAGAGTCGCGTAAGTGATGTCACAATTGTTTTCCTCCACTAAGAGATAGCTAAGATCAGCGCCATATAGATATAATCTATCTATATGGTGCTGGCTAAGATAAGATAACTTTAACAAGATGCCTGTGTGCTTAGTACCAGGTTGTTATCATACCAGCAATGGGTCTTGCTCGTTCTTTCGCTTCCCGTCTGATGAAAGGACCAGGAGTGGCTGGATCAAGTTAGCTACCTAGCTAGTAGCTAGCACGTTAGTTAGCATTACAGCCTTGTCATTTTTATTAGCCTTAATATGAAGTAACATTAAGTAACCCAAAATGTTAAACAGTAAGAGTAGTAGTCATTAGGGCTGTCAGTCGATTAAAATAGTTAATCGCGATTAATCGCAATTTTTTTTATCTGTTCTAAATGTACCTTAGAGGAATATTTTTTACGTTTTTAATACTCTTATCAACATATGAGTGGACAAATATGCTTTATGCAAATGTTTATTATCATTTGAACAATGACAAATATTCTCATGAATATTAAACCTCTGAACATTACAAATATTTGCCTCAATTCAACCTGGAACCTCTAATACAATACAAAGTGTGTGTGTGTGTGTGTGTGTGTGTGTGTGTGTGTGTGTGTGTGTGTGTGTGTGTGTGTGTGTGTGTGTGTGTGTGTTGTGTGTGTGTGTGTGTGTGTGTGTGTGTGTGTGTGTGTGTGTGTGTGTGTGTGTGTGTGTGTGTGTGTGTGTGTGTGTGTGTGTGTGTGTGTGTGTGTGTGTGTGTGTGTGTGTGTGTGTGTGTGATGTGTGTGTGTGTGTGTGTGTGTGTGTGTGTGTGTGTGTGTGTGTGTGTGTGTGTGTGTGTGTGTGTGTGTGTGTGTGTGTGTGTGTGTGTGTGTGTGTGTGTGTGTGTGTGTGTGTGTGTGTGTGTGTGTGTGGGAGGGCTCGTTGGAGCTATATGCAACTCAAGGCATATGCTCGAACGGGAGCTGCCTGGACGCTGCAATCATGTTGCGCACACTATCCGTGCTGAGTGTGCTGACTTTTCGTACAATGTCCCACTGTCTGGCTTCCTGCATAAAGTCGAGTGCTCGGCGCAGTTGTCGGCGAAATGTCGCTCCTCTGTTTTCATTGAAACAGCTCCTTATATCCGTTAGCGCAGCTAGCTAGCACCAGATGCTAACAACAACAATACACGTAAGGTCTCTCTCTCGCTCGAGCCACACATACACACACCCTCCCGGTCCTCCCGATGGCCTGTCGGTGCCTGCCGGTGAGCGTGGAAGTGTGGTCTGCCGCAAGCAGGCAGCAGGAGCGGGGCTGTCAGCATCAGCTTGTAGATGGTATTTTAAACTCGATGCGCTCTGAAACTACGGGGCAGCCGAGGAAAAAAATACACATGCGTTAAAATAATTAGTGGCGTTAATTTTTTTTTGCGTTAACGCGTTATTAACGCGTTAACTTGACAGCCCTAGTAGACATATTTCGTGAACCCTTTGAAGAGTACTGTCACCGGTGTGATCATTCTATAATACACAATTTAAGCCCGGGGGAGAAATGCTAACGCTAGCATCGGCGATTGCCGATCTTTCCTACTTCATGCTATCTGCACAAATGGTTGACATTAAACATTAAAAAGATCAGGCAGTTCAGAGAGAATCAAAGGAAGGCAGGCAGGCAGCTTTGCATGACATTCTTCTCGACGTGTTTCATTGTGATGATAGTGAGGGTAGTCAATCGTTTTGTTGACAAGACAGTAGTGACGGCCATCTTGGTGACGTGTGTTGTTCTGCGAGACCAGAGATGTAGTTCATTGAGCGTTTCACACAAACAAATGTGTTACTTCACAGTTTTACGACACTTTTTTTTTTTTTTTACTTGCAAAATTATCTTTTAAATTGACAAACAAATGTGTAATTTGTGGCACAATTCAAACGGGATCGAAAGATAATCTTTCTCTCTCCATTGACTTCAATACATAATTTTTTCGAAATAAGGTCCCATGGAGGTCCACCGGAAGGGGCCACTCTATGTGCGCTCACAGAGCATGCGCCCCTTAAGCACCGCCCCGATCTCCCACTCTCGGCTCACTAGAATGAATGGAGAGAGAAAATAAATCTAGATTCGGCTTGTAGTGCATTTTATAACTTTAAGGACCGAATAAATCTAATAAGGGCTATAAAATAGTTCATACTGGGTAGTTTATTTTGTTAAAAAAAAAGTATCCACCAATTTACAGACATCTCTTTCCCCATGTTAGTCAATGTTAGTCAGTCTCTCCTCACCTATGGCCAGCAGCGGGGTAAAAAGCCTTGATCCCATCTGGTGCATTTACAGCTGCGGACAATTTTATTGTGACTCTTTCAATATTCAATTGAAAGAAATGATAGTGTATTTCCAGCTCTCCCCGTGACTCTCTGAGTTTCGTGGCACCACCAGGGATTTTGGGCCCCATGAAAAGATATCACATTTGTTACTTACATTTTTTTTTCTTAATGTTCTAAAATGGTTTGGGCCCCTGTCAGTCACGGGCCCTTAGAATCGTCCTAACTTTTCACCCCCTTACGGCGCACCTTTGCTTCAGAAGTTTCCATCACAACCAGGTATTGTCCCTCAGATTTACAACATAAAGTCTGTTTTCTCAGACTGAGTTGTACTCCTTGCGAGAAAAGCACTTAGTTTCACATATGATAAAGGAGAATGCTGTAAAATTGAGTTTGCCGTAAATCACAAGCACCTGCAGTCTAAAAAAACCTCACTAATAATCTAAATTGTGACGTAAATACAGCTGCCATCATCCATTGTCATGTACTGATGTAAACATTTGATCAGATGTGTTATTACTTTATGCTAATTTTGTCTTTCCAGAGAATTGCAGTATGCAGAAGAAGGCGAACATCAGCAATGATCAGCGCACAGCTAAGGCTTGTGAGAGTATACCAACCAGCAAAATAGATTTTGGTAAGAGAGCGTAAATGGATTGAATTAGAATAGTACTTTTATACCCCAAAAATGTATGTGTTTGATTACGTCTAAGAGATTTGGAGAACAAGTGAGCAAAGAAGCAGATGAGCTTACAATCTACAATGTGTCTGTCCTCAGTGTTCAAAGTGAAACTGGAAGTGTTTGAAGACGGTTTGTCCACAGACATTTACACAATGCGTGTACTGGAAGTCATCAAAGAAGGTGGGTGTCTATAGCTTAAATGCCTAAAATGGACTAGCCCCTGATGTTTCTAGGTTGCCTTAAAACTGTAGGTGACTTAAAACCTCTTAAGCCCCATGGACCCGGTTCCGGGGCCGAAATCGCGTCATTTGCAGGAAACAACGTCTAAGGAACCTTAATAGTTAATAAACTATGAATATTTTATATCCATATAACGGGAAAAAACTCATTTAACTGATCTTTTTCATTTAAAAAAACAAAAAAAACACACAATGCTAACAATGAGCCTCTGAATTAGCCCCGAGCGAAAAATGCTAACCTATTACTGCACTGAAAATCACTCCTAGCTCCCTTATTACTTATCCTAGCTGCACATCCAACACATCGTTTATGATCGTAAAGACACAGAATCTAATGGTGCCCACCTCAACACTGAAAGATACAAACTTGCGACGTTATCAACAAAAACGTACATCAAAACAAGTGGCGCTAGGTAGCCCACAACGCTAACATGGCTTACCTTCGTCTTTGTCTGGTCTAAACTGGTCTTCAATGGCATTAAAACGATAACAACGATGATGTAGTTAATCCATAGGTTAATATCCAATGTGGCTGTGTCCCCTTTGAAATGTTCTGATAATCTATAAGCAATAAAACTGCAATTCCGTTTTAAAATAGTAGAGCAGCCATTCCTACGCTCTGTAGCTTCATTGAATGCGCAAAGACGTCACCTTTTTTTTAACATGAGTGTGTGCGGGACGATTTCCCTTCTTTTTTTTAATCTTTTTTTTTTTCAGTTATAAAATAAACAGACATTGCTCCAGATAACAGAACATACAACAAAACATGTAACAACAAACAACTAAACAAAACATAATGGGGGGGGGGGGGGGGGGGGGAATGCAAGGATGACTTCCTAAGACAGCTGATTGTGACATACACAGGACATTACATACACAATACATTATACATTACACAGGAGATGCCATATTGACAGGGTCAGACAGGAGAGCTGCGGACAGTGAGCCGCAATCCTCCTGTCTCCCCTCAAAATCCCCCAGCAGAGAAGCTGCACGCTTCATATTCAGTAGGTCCAGATACTCCCTCAGCCATGAGTCCCTAGTAAAGCAGGCTGGTTTGCGTTCCTTCCAGTTTAGTAGGATGAGTCTTTTTGTGGCTAAACAGCCCAATGTCCAGAGCCGATCGGCAGTCCTTGCAACATTGCCATCTGGCTTGAGACCCAGTAGGCATGCAATGGGACATGTAGGGAAATTAACTTTTAAAGATTCAGACATTAAGGATATTACATCTGACCAAAGTTTTTTTTACCGCTGGGCATTCCCAGAGTAGGTGCAACAATGTACCTCGATTGCCACATTCATGCCAGCATAAGTCTCTGTGTTTATTATCCATCTTGGATTTTGTAACAGGGGTGATGTAAGCTCTATTGATAATTTTGAACTGAATGATCCTGAATCTTACACATTTAGAAGAGAACATATCTGACCTCCAAATGGAGTTCCATTGCAAAGCAGACAGAGAGATATTCAAGGCATGCTCCCAGGACAGTTGGACAGGAGAATAGGTATTCGGGGCAGCCCTAGATAATAATTTATAAATATTAGAGACCACCACACCTGATGATATGATTGCTTTCTTGAGGCGCTGGTCCTCTTCCATACATGAAGCAGGCATGGCTCCCTCCTTACATTTTGTACTAATAATAGATGCTATTTGTGAATATGATAGAAAAGATGAGTCAGGGACGATTTCCCTTCGATTCTATTGGCTCAGAAAGAGATGTCACATATCAAAATCGAAGAAGAGAGGCCAGAGATAAGGAAAATCCACCCAAATGGCCCCAGAAGAGGGTTTTTTTGCTAAATCTGTCTAAAAAGGTCAAATATCACTTGTTTTACATCAATCTTGATACAGGGTACTTATTATATGTTGTACTTTGGATTCCTAAAGCTTTTAGTCTACTAACCCATCATCCAAGGTTAGTTGGATGTTTTTTTTTTTGGACGGACACTATAATTTACAGTTTTTTAGCATGTTCAATCTGAATTTTCTTTAAAATAAATATATATTATATATATATATCAATATATTGATTCTGACTTTTCTACATCCAATTCACAGGTTTATCATTACTTTGAGAAAAAAGATTCTTAATTTAACCCTTTTAGAAGTGAAGATATGGTCATTTGTTCTGGGAATGTCATTTTCGAGCCTGAAACCTGAAAAACAGGCTTGGGGCTTAAGAGGTTGGTTTACCTCCTTTTTACATTTTGTTTGCACATTTAATCTCCTGTAAGACAATAAAATAAAACGTTTGACATTTTGGTAAATGCATTTATGTCAGGCAGTTGGATGACAACACCAGTAATTTTCATGTTTGTAGATAAGAAAATAAGATGTTCGACTCGTTTTTGCACTTGATCATTTTTACAGATTGCAACAAGAAAATTACAGGCTCAAGTAAGAAGACTGTGTAACCTTTAAACAGAGCCAGGCTAATTGTATGCATGCTAAGCAGAATTCAGTGCAAGCACTGGCTCAGTAGGGACTTGGACTGGGAGCCGTAGGGTTGCTGGTTCAAGGCCCTGAACAGACTTAAAATATGGATTGTGGACTGCTACTTGAAGAGATCCCAGTTCACCTCATGGGCCCTGCCGTGGTGCCTTTGAACACGGCACAGGACAGACCCCGCCCCTAAGCCTATTATGTACAATATGTCGGGAGGTTTACAATAGAAATGCAAGTGTTATGTAGTGTAGTATAACAATGAGCCTTGCACGTGGGCAAGATATGTAGTATATATTGTTCGTGCAGATTTAATCATTAAGTATTTATCTAAAGTGCCAGCACTCTACTTAGCTATCAACTTGAAAGTGTACCAATACAATACTTTAATATAATGTTTAATAAAGTTGGGGCACCACTCTCTAATAAGCGAGAAAATATGATAGCATAATCAATTATTATAGTCTCATAATCTGAAAGTCGGAGTCCAGGCTCGGTGAACAGAGGCTGAATTACTTCAAACACAAAAACACATGACCTGGTTCTTTATAAATGAAACATTTATTAACTACTAAAAATATAGACACTCAAGAAAAACATCACACAAATAATATGAATGGCCAAGGGAAGGTTACAAAATATATATGGACAGTAAATCAGATGGTCAGTAAGTACTGAAAAGTGTCAAAGAGTGTTCCAACTATACTTTTCAGTACTTACCAACCATCTGATTTACTGTCCATATACATTTTGTAACCTTCCCTTGGCCATTCATATTATTTGTGTGATGTTTTTCTTGAGTGTCTATATTTTTAGTAGTTAATAAATGTTTAATTTATAAAGAACCAGGTCATGTGTTTTTGTGTTTGAAGTAATTCAGCCTCTGTTCACCGAGCCTAGACTCAGACTTTTACTTTCTCTTTCTTGATCCTCCTTAGCAACGGAATTGACCAATCAGAATCAAGTATTCAACTAAGGCTTGTAATACAAGTTGTTAGTAGCCTTAAGGGCCTACACAGTTGCTGCACTAAACTACATTTTAGCATTTAAAATACCTAGCCATTATTCTTGCGGTTATTTTGGTGAAAGTAACTCAAAATTAACATAAAAGTAGTGTAACTCATTACATTTCAGAGACAGTAATATTGTAATGTAACTTATTACTTAAAAAAGACAGTAATAAGTAATATGTATGAATTACATTTTGGAAGTAACGGGTGACGTCACGGACTGATACGGAAATTGTAGTACTGCCGTTTGGACACAACGAATATTTTCCTCAGAGTCCGGAGCACTTCCTAGGGGCTTGGTTAGACCTGGCGTCCTGTGACCACAGTCCGGCCGTTCCTTAACTGTGAGTCGGCACATCAGAGCCCGGACACTGGCAATGTGGTTATTTTAAAGTTATTTAAAGTCTTTAAACACGGTTCGTGTAGCACTATGAGTCCGTTGAAGGGAAGTCTTTCAAGATTTAAGAATGTTACTTATGTGCTGTTTACACGGGAACTAAACGGTTGTATCCGCTACTTTTCTCTTTCATATAGCCCGTTCGTTCACGAGGCCATAACGGAACCGCGGAAACGGACCCCTAAAACGAAAACGGGTCCCAAGGTGGATAGATCTGCTGCGGACGGAACGCTCTGGGGGGCAAACGGCTCCGTGTGTACGTCCTATACGATCATTTTTCTGATAACGATGAAGCCATAGCCCCGCCTCTCCCCACCTCTGCTGCTCACTGCTGTAGCATGGTCAGTAGCTGCTACTGACAGTAGCTACTGACCATGCAACAGCTGTTAGTGAAAAATCTACAGCTCCTCTACCACAACCATCAGCAACAAGTGGACATGGAGAATTACATGAACTACATGTTGCTAAATCCACCGCGGAGAATAAACAGAAGGGCAACCAGGCCACCATGCTCGGGGGTCTTCTTCACTGCTTTTGGTGTATTTTGTGGCGGAAGTATAGCGCCACTTACAGGCCCGGCATATGTACTACAGCGTCACCAGCGGGTCGAGCGGTCTCGTGTGAAGGGACACGTTTATTGAGCCGTATCCGTGGGGTCTTAAACTCAGAACTAAACTGAGACAAAGAACCTCAGTGGGGGGTCATCTTGGAGGAAGGGGGGAGGAAAGGAGTCAGCGACCCCTCTGTGTTTATGTCAGGAATCAGGAGGATGAAAAGTGGATAAGAGGATGTTCTAAATTTGTATCTGTCTTTTGTATGTCTCAAGAAGGAGGTGGGGCTTACCCTATCCCTCCCAGGTCATAAAGCTCTGGTTGGGATTTCTTAAAATGAAACTTACAAAATATATAGTAATTGTTTTAAACGTCTAACCATATCTGAAATATCCATTGTTTTAGCTGTTGAGAAAGACAAAAATAATACAAATCAAATGCAAATTACCTTATTGACACATTAACTTGATTTAAACAAATAACACAATCACAATTGAGGCAGCATGACATCATATAATTCTCATACATCAGGATGTATAAGTAGATACCTGCAAACCAAGGTATTATGGAATCAAAGATTTCATGTTAAAGTTAATTGACGTCTGTGGACAGAGATGGCATTCCCATCGTTCAAGGTATCCAGCCTTGTGGGAGGAGGGGGGACCCTTTGTTAAGAGTCATTGGGGCATCAAGTGACATGGGTTTTTGTGTACTGTGTCTCTGGGGAATCTTCTCCTTGATCTTCCCCTAGAGCAGTGGTTCTCAAACTTTTTCTGTCAGGCGAAAAAAAAAGTCGGGCCCCCCCAACACAAGTCAGGCTCAGTGGCGGCGCCAGAGATTTCTTTTGGGGGTGCTGTGGGGTAGCTTGACGTTTCATAGAGGGTGCTCAAACATTTAGGGTTTCCCATTAATGTACCGGTCGCTACAGTGGAATTTTCTACTGCAACACTCCCCACACGCATATACACAGTGTTTCCGCAACTGTTACAATGAAGGCTCGATAATCAGCTCACGGCATATAGGTGTAAGCAGGGGTCAAGTGCTATTTTTATAGGTGGTGTGTGGATCTCACATAGGGGGGTCCGGGGGCAAGCTCCCCCGGGAAGATTTATTTTTAAATATTGAAGTTAAATGCATCAATCTGGTGCACTTTGAGAGCAACATGAAGAGATCTATGGATACATCTCTCAACACCCATTTGAAACAGAACTGTAAACAGATTTACTTTTTCTTTATGGATATTTTACAAATCACCCTTTTAAACTTTATTCTTTTTTTACTGTCATATAGTATTTCATACCTGTTTTTCATTTATTCTCTTATTTTTTTATAACTATAATGATCATATAAATGTGTGCCTCGGAAATAATTGTTTACATTAATGGTGACCAAAACGTTTGAGACCCACTGAGATAACACTGAGAGAGTCATTTAGCTCACCGAGTCTCTCAGTCTGACAGGAGAGGACTCTCCTCCACTTTGTTGTTGAAAAAACTCCTTATATCCGTTAGCGTAGCTCGCTAGCACCAGAAGCTAACAACAACGATATCCGGTACCGGTGCGCTCTCTCTCTCGCTCGCGCACACAACATGGCTCGTTCCACACACACACACACACACACACACACACACACACACACACACACACACACACACACACACACACACACACACACACACACACACACACACACACACACACACACACACACGCCGAGCCGAGCTTTAATGAAACACAGATACCCAGACGTAATAGTACTGTACTGCATCATATTATTTTCGAATCAATAATTTTTCAAATTATGAATTTTTTTTTTTTTTTTTAATCTTTTTTTAATTTTTTTATTACCATTTTTCCTCCTGGTCTCTCGCGCCCCCCCTGGCATGCCTCTGCGCCCCCCACTTTGAGAACCACTGCCCTAGAGTGTCACTGTGATGTCAGCCATGGCTCTGAGGGGTTAGAGCCATCTCCATGTGTGATTCACGCTACAGTAGTGATGTCACTAAGACTATATTGCGGAAATTAAACAAAGCCGTCAAGCAGAGGGGGGGATTGTGGGTGAGAAACTCTCTCTCTCTCGGGATTTTGGGATTTGTGCCTTTGCAGACCATTTACATGCAAAAAAAACCTATATAACACACTACAGGAAAGGGAAAACCCCGAAAAACCTTATTGGGCCCCTTATAACTTTTGGCAAGAAAGCAAAAAAGTGTGTTTCCAGAAACGTGATTCAGCAGGATATGTGAGAATAAAGTACTTTTGTTTTGTGATTAATCATTAGCTATCAATTTGATCATAACCTTTTCTTTGTTCTCCTAATTTTAAATTACAGGAACGTTTGATGTGGGTCTTCTGAATGAACTTCGCACATTCCTCAGTTATCTGCACTGCAGGGAGTCTTTAGATTTGGTTGTTGGCAAAACGTACCTTATCATGGGATCATCAGATGATATTCACAGTGATGATGCACATCAAACGTAAGTGTGTTTGAATCTGATGTGTGGTGTGGGAATTTAAGATATTTCTGTTTCACTGCTTTTTATACTAAATAAAGTCAAGATGTGTTGTCCTCACTTACTGTTGCCATTCATAGAGTAATAAAGTATCCAGAAGGAGGAAGGAGGCTTTCTTATGTTATGTTTGAATGTTACAGATAGCTGTTCACATGAAGACCTAACGTGTTTTTCACTCTGCTCTCCTTAGGTATCAGTATGTACTTGGAGAAAGAACCTGGATCGAGTACTGGCCCATAGAAGCTGAGTGTCAAGCTGATGAACACAGACCTACCTGTTTGGGCATGGAGGAGATGGTTCAGCATTACAACGTCTTTGGATGTCAGCTGTAGTGAAACATAAGAAAATACATTGTTTTTGGAACTGTTTTTACATTATTCCCATCTTGTACAACTTTCACTGCTATAAGATGTATTGACTTGCAATGTTGTAGTGCATTGATTCAAATACAAGTATCTTAATCTCATGCTCTGTGTCTTATATTCTTATTAACTTTTAGTTCATGTAGAAAATTAGAGAAATATTTGACTGTTTTGTTGGTTAAAGAACATCCCGTGTTCCAGGTCTCTTGGACCTTCGTGGCCTCTTCACACACGTGCGTACGCACACAAACGTAAAGTAAAAGTCCTGCATTCAAAATGTTACTCAAGTAAAAGTACAAAAGTATGAGAATTCCAATATACTGTAAGTACCAAAAGTAAAAGTAGTCATTGTGCGGATTGGTCCATTTCAGAATAATATATATCCCTTTCATGCATGAATTATGAAAGTCTCAGTCAGGATTTTTTTACCAAGTGTTATTATTGCTCTTGGGGCGTGAAAAACAAGATTTGAACTTTTTTTTTTTTAATCTAGTTTTTTCAAAGAGATTTTTACATGTCCACTCAGGTGGACAGTATGCGTTCAGGGTTTGAACTGAAGAGATGTACATTTTGAATAATAACATAAGTATATTGATTTACGGCCCAAAAAGATATTGCAGATGAAGTATTTTCAAGAATAACCAGGGCCAGGGGCCAATTTGAGGCCCCACACACAGTTATTTGATGAGTGCTAGTGGAACCTCGCAGCGGCGAAACCGTGCAGCGCCACCCTAATTGCGCCACATAAGCGCATAGGTGCGCCTCAGATGAGGCCCCCCTCCGCAAGGTGTGGCCCCCTCCACAAGGTGAGGCCCCACACAGTCTGCATGATCTGCCTGTAAGGAGGGACGGCCCTGGGAACAACAGAAGCAGTACCAGTATGAATTGTAGTTGAAATATAGCCAGTGATGCATGACGTCCACTGTAATGGACAGGTGGTTAATCATGATTTCGTGCAAACATAAAATCAATACTTTGATAATTTATTAATTATATGATTCCTTAGTTGTTACTTGATGTCACCAACATTGTTATACCTGCAGGGGACGCTTTCCATAAAAGGATTGGCAAGATATAGATGGGTGACTTGGTCCATGTGGCTTTCTGTCGTCCATCTTGGTTTAGAGACATTTATCATGCACTGATTTTCCACTGAGTGGCAGTGTATGGGATGATGCAATAGGGTCCTATGTAGTGGCTGATGGTGCAACTATGCAAAAAAAACCAATGCATATACAAGAAAACACCTTTTGAATAGCTGTCCACTGTATTGACCTCTATGCATGAAAGGGATATGATATGTTTTATAATGATTGATCATTAAAGTGTTATCAAAGCTGGTAAAGGTGCAGCTAGTTTGAATGACTTTGTATACTGCAGGGCAGAGATGGAGTACTCGAGTGCTGATTTAATAATAATAATAATAATATTAATGTTAGTAATAAGCTTTATATTTGTATAGCACCTTTTATACAAGAATTGCCAAACTCGCTTCACAGCAGTTCAATGGACAGATTAGTATAAAATGACAGGATAAAATCAATGTAGAGGAGCAGCTACATTTCAACACATATATCCACGAAGGTTAATGAAGACTTGTGACTCGGACTTGGACTCGGACTCGAAAAGTGGGGACTCGAGAGTGACTTGGACTCGTGAATTGGTGACTTGACTACAACACTGCTGCAGGGTAGCTTGTGAATTTACTCCAGGTGTAACTAAAGTCTGATTTAAGACTTGATTATATTTCACATCATTCATCCAAATCTGTAACTAAATGTATTCAATAAAAGTAGTGGAGTAAAAGTAAACTGTTTACCTCTGAATTGTAGTGGTCAAAAGTAGCATGAAGTGGAAATACTGAAGTAAAGTACAAGTATCTTAAAAGTGTAGGTATCAATATCAATGAGAGAAAAAACATCATCAGCTCCAGTCAGGATCTCAGAGTTGTAAATGTCTCCATTGAGCTGCTGTGATGTTGGGCTATGACTGACTGAGGCCGCAGTAATGAAGCTGCTGGATTTGCCTCGCAGCACTTTGGACATGCAGGCAGTTCAGTTTGTCAGCTCAAGGGTGAGCATTATCACGCAGGATTTTAGAGTTTTTTGACGTCTCGTCCTGGGTGAGATTTGTTCCAGGAAGCTGAGAGAAGAAGCGGCTGCCGCCTCTCTGTTTGTTTTTCAGCGATTGGCCTCTTTCATCTTTCAGGCAGAGCTCTGTTCACCTTGATCTCACTGTTCTGTCGACATGGAGATCAGTCACTGCTGTCGGATGATGGGAATCTCTCTGAGGGGCGGGAGGAGAGAGGAGGAGGAACAAGAAAGGCTTCTTTTACTTCACATCCATCCTTATCTCCTTCTCTATCCTCTACTGTTCCTCAAATATTTAGTAAGTTAGAGATGCTGTTGTGGAATACCACAGGTGTCATAAATACAAACATACAACAAAAACAAAAAGCAAGAAAAGCTTTGAGAAGTTGAAAGATTATGAGTCCCTCAAATTTTCCCAGGAGAATTCAAATATCTAATACTACACATGTGCTCAAGACAGGAAAACAAGATGAGAGTCTCCAGCAATGCTAGAGGATCTGGGACGTTGTACTTAGCTCTGGTAGCTTTTAAACAAGTAGCAACTAATGCTAGCAAGTTAGTAGCATTTATCCTGAACAAAACTTCATTGCAATCTATAGATTAGTTTGCTTGATATTTGATTTATGGTGGCACTAGATCAAAAGTAGGGTGATCACCAAAACATAAGGTTTCATTCTTTAGGATCCATTCTCTGGGGGCAATGAGTATCAGTTCCACATTTTGGGCCAGTCCATATAGTAGAAGTTTGTTTTATAAAAGGTCAAAAGCGACTCTACCGTGCTTCCTAGAACAAAATAGAAAACAATAGAATAGAGTTCCATGACCAGAAGATTGCTGAGCACCTTTTGGAAATAGTACATTGGGGTGGTTTTGGCGCAGTGTTTAGAGCGTTGATCATCAGATCAAGGGGCGTTGGTGAACTCCAGTTTGAAACCCCTCACTGCGTCAGGCCGTTGTGTCCTTGGGCAAGACACTCTACCCGCATTTGCTCCTTTGGGTAATATAGACAGTATTGACATTTACACGTCTAATATGTGTAATATGTAATTGTAAAGCGCTTTGAGCACCTGTAAAAGCGCTCTAAATAAAAAATGTATCCATTATTATTCCAAAAACGCATGCACATTTCAAATCATTCTTTACACACATGGTAAAAGGAGAGAAAACCAAAAACAATTAGTTAAAGTTCATATCAATATAAAATAAGTTGTATATATAATAAAGTAAAGAGTGGTATCTCTGGTTACATTCCCTTATTTATATATCAACTCAAAATGGATATCTGTACTAATTTAAATGGAAATATTTAAGTAAAAGCCTAAGGAACCAGAGGGAAAGTCAGGGGTCAACCATATGCTTCCTCAATCCCTCCTACAGTATATTTCTTGGGATATTTCAAGCTGAACCAAAGTTTTCTGACCAAGAGAAAAACATTGCTGTGCCTATCCATGCCAAGAATACATTTCAAAGCACAAGCTAAGATAACCGAGTGATGAAGCTTACAAACATCAATAGACTTCCGAAAAACAAAAAAAACGTTTTTAATGAATGATAAATTCAGCTCCTTCTTGAGTGAGTTGACCTTGAAGTGTACAATTAGTGACATTCTCCTTTAATCACAATCAGAATCAACAGATGAATGGCTGCAGCAGTAATCCTCAGTGACTGGCTGTTGGGCAGCAGTTTATGATTGCAAATCCTTCTCCTATTTATTTACTTTCCTCAATTCCTCTGAATTCCCTGGAGGTGAAAGTGAAGAAGATAATATTTGGTTTTTCCTCCTTTAATTTCAGCCTCAGTCTTCTACCCACCTCTCCTCCAGTGAAGTGTCACTCATGACGCTGCAGAACTCGCTCTCACAGGAATTGCAAATCCGGCTGGAGTTTGGGCGTTAGATATGTTAAATAGATCCTCCCTGCAAAGCTTCTCCTCTCGTATCAGTAAAGTGACGCTGCCGGGGGAAGGTGCTTTCATAAAGTGGTTTTAGAAACAGTTGCACAACAAACAGGTCCTTCTTTAATTGTAATATATTTACAGTTACCGCCTACAGTGAGGCAGCTTCAAAGAGACTTTACCTCAATTTCCCCCTCTGAAGCATCTCTGAAAATATAAAACTAGAGTCTTAAAATACATAAAAAAACTTCAAATGTTGCTGTAAGTGTGCTTTATGAATATAGAGAGAGAATATCTTCTTTAATCTTGTTCTTTGCTGCCTCCTTATGCATTTCCCTCAATAAATCCTATGTCATCTGCACACTTTGATCAGCATCAGGTGTTTGAATATGGCTGTCAGCTGGAGTCTAATTTGGTGTTTTTTTTTTAGATTGCATTACACTCCCACACATGCTGCTCAGCGTCCGACATCACGGAGAACGGCTTTCTGGGTATTTCAATCAGAGGACGCCAAGACCTATTAAGATAAGACGCAGATGAAAGATAATATGAAACTTAAATGATCCACGTCGGGGAAATTAGGTCAGATACCAGAACGCATCGTGAGGAGATAAAAGATTGCAAAGCATGTGTGAATGGCAGCGTAATGAAAGTGTGTGAAATTAGGTTTATATGCAGTGAAGACAAAGTAAAAGAGTGCAAACAAACTCCAATAAAAGTAAAGAATAAGTCATATAAGGATAACACATTTAGATCCTATACTGAAGCCTGTCCCTGCTTTCAATGTGATTGTGATTGAAACACTTTCTTATTATTTATTTAAATATTTTCAAGACATTCTTTTTAGTTGTACAGCTTATTTTATCTTAACCTTTTTGTTTGACATCAGCCATTATAAATAGTATGGCCATCTGAGTGTGTGTGTGTGTTACTGTTTGTGGTTTGTTTTTAACTGTGTAATACAGTTAATGATTCCAAATGTTAGAGTTCCTTATTTTCATACCAAAACTTGCACTACTGTTAAAAAAAAATGCATTTGGGACTTTTTTTTGCTTTTCCTTGTTGTACCGAACCCGTACCGAACCCCCAAACCGAGGTATGAACGGAACCGTGACTTCTGTGAACCGTTACACCCCTAATGTCCACTACTCTAAAGAGGCCATATTCTCCTTATGGGGTTCTCCCCTTTCCTGTAGTGTGTTCTTTAGGTTTGTGTGCATGTAAATGGTCTGAGGTTAAAATACCTTTGTGGTACTAGTACTTTTACACAAGTAAGGGATCTCATAACTTTCTCCACCAATGATTTAAAGGTCCCCTATTATACTGTTTTTCATCAATATATTATAGCTCTCAGATATATACAGAACATGTCTCTGAAGTGTTTGGCTCCAAATACCAAACAGATCATTGCAGCATTACCCATAATCCTCTCTGTTTCAGCCCTGTTTCAAAAGTGCTGATTCTCTGTCTGTTACTTTAGATGAAAATAAGGAGCCTCTCCCCACGCCCCTCTGAGAGAGATTTGGTTAAAAAGAACTCAATGGTGCTCTAGGAGGAGATTCAGGTGATAAGGGGGGGGGGGGGGGGGGGTTACCTTGGTTGCTGATTGGCTAATGGTTACACAAGACAAAAATCATTATGACATCACAAAGTGGCCAAAATCTGATGAGCTCATTTTCAGACAGGTTTTTATATAAATGGATCAGAACAAAAAGAGAGAGAATCTTTGTTCCTGAAACTTTCAGAGTCTCTTTCCACAGAGGGGACACATGTTGATGTAGAGGAGACATGAAGAAGAGGGGACACATGTTGATGTAGAAAAGACATGGAAAAGTGGATTTTGCATAATAGGTGACCTTTACTGAGCAGTTGATCAAAGAAAACAAAGTCTGCAGTAAGTTTCTCTCGTGGTGTTGGTCAAATTACTTTTAAGTCCAAAAAAGGCTACATTTGGCAAACCTGGTCGCCTGACTGGTGCCAGGATCCTGATACATGACCTGCCAAAATTCTACAGACCAAATCCGGCCCAGGTGCTCCTAACTGGAGCTGAAACTTAGGCCAACTCAGAACCTGTCAGCAGCACCAGAACCTTTTTCTACATCTGGCAGCCACTTCCTGCCAGAGCGGGCTCACATTTAACCTCTGGTGTCAGAAAGAAACCACCTGACACCTCAACACACCTGTCTTTCACACCTGGGTTTATTTATAGATTGATAGTATTTGTTTAATTTGAAAACAGGAGGAACTAATTTTGGTACGGGAATTTTGTGTTTTGTTGTTGTAATACTCATTTTGGCCACAAGAGGCTGTCAGATAAATCAGAAACGGGTTTATTACCCGGTAGGTTGACACGTACGAGGAATTTTACCAGGTGAATACATAAAAGTTAAACAAAAATAAAAAAACACAGATAGAGAACTATTATAAGAAAACTATAATAACATTAAAAAATTGTAAAATATATAGTAAAATAAAATATGGCAGTATTTACAATGTCATTGAATGGAGTTAAATATGTGCAGTAATAATAATAAAAAAAACTGATATTTGTGTACATGGTGTGCATTAATGTAATGCAGAGTCTGCGTTGTGTGGCTGAGGTAAAGTTTCAATGGGGGGGCCGGGCCTTGTTGATAACCAGAATATTTTGTATCTCTTCTCTCAAGGCTTCCGTATGAGCAGTGCTGGAATTGGGCCGGTACTCACCGGTACGCAGTACCGGCACTTCTGGTTCTGACCCATGGAGTACCGGCACTTCTTGCTCAGTACCGGCATGCTGGCGGTACTCCGGTACTCATGCACCGTGCCAGTACTCAACACTCTCCCGCCGTTCTTATTATACATCCATATATATATATACAGCCGCCCGGTACTCAGTAGATGCGTCATGAGGTGCCGAACGGACATTCTCATCGCTCTAACCGCTGGAGTTTCACAGCGGCTGTCAGCTGTTTACTCCTGTCATTCAAACAGAACGTGCTGGAGAGGGGGCGGGGCTTATCTTCTCCATGTAAATACTGTGGTGGAAACGACTATGTCAAAATTAACCTATTTGACCGTGATTTAATAGTAATACACGTTTCAAAATAATAATAATAATAATGCCGAAGTAACAACATACTGAAAACTGTTAGTAAAACCATGTTTTAATGCTTTACAATTTACATACCTAGATGCACGTGTGTTGTGTTTATGCAGTGCAACTCCCACCCAGTGGGTGGCTATGTAGAGTGATAGAACAGAGCAGGCACGCCCCCGAGAGAAGGAAAGCAAGTCACGTCACAAATTAGCATTTCTAAAATGTTAGCGTGGATTAATAAAAGTGCAAAAAGACAGCGGTTGTCGCTGGAAGAAACTTCAAATACAGAGAATGCTGTGCCTGTGTTGGAAATTGTGTCTGATGGGGAGCTTTCTTTGGTTGATCCTCCTGCTCCAAGTTCTAGTGCATTAGCATTAGCACTAGCTCCGCCGCCTCCTCCAGAGCCTCTAACGTTAGCTGCTGCTGGCGCAACTGCCACCACCAACACCGGGCAAAGCGATGCACCGGACAACGGACCAGGTGCAATATTTTTGCAAGACCAATGCATGGCTCCTTCTTAAAGATAAGAAGCTAGGATGTCGGATATGCAGAGATGTCAAATCTTTGGGAATACACACTGGACAAGGACTGAAACTGTCAACTGAATGGGGTGAGTGTGCAGTGTCTCATTTCGGTGTTGACAAGGGCAAACAACAAGCTAGCTTGAGAAAAAAAATCAAAGAACATAAAGAATCACAAGCCCATGTAAAAGCTGCTGACATCCTTACATCTGCTTCACGTGAAACTATTCAACATCAAGTGCAGTCTATGCATAAATCTGAATTAGACACCACTATCAGAGTTTTTCGAACGGCATATAAAATTGGCAAACATAGCCGGCCATTCACAGACATGCCAATTGATTTGAATGTACAGAAACTGAATGGGCTGAACGTGGGCAGGGTTTTGCACTCCAATAAAACCTGTGGCGAAATCATCGACCACATAGCTCATGAGCTGAAGAAAAAAATGGCAAAAGACATTACAGAAAACCAAAGAAAACTCTGTGTTTTGGTCGATGAATCTACCACTATTAGTGGTAAAACGGTGCTTGTTGTGTGTCTACGCTCAGCATTAGCTGATGCTGAGCCCGAAACGTTTTTTTTGGGAGCTGATCGAGTTGGATGGAACAACGGCTGATGACATCACAAAGGCGTTAATGGAGTGTCTTGGAAGAGATTTTAACGAGGACTTTTTAGGTCAGTGTTTCGTTTCTTTTGCATGTGATGGGGCTTCAGTCATGCTAGGGAAGAGAACAGGCGTTGCTACCCAGTTGTGTAGTAAATTCCCAAGCCTGTTTGTGTGGCACTGCTCCAATCATCGTCTAGAGCTGGCAGTTGGGGATGTGGTCAAGGAGGTCTCAGGGCTCAATCATTTCCAGATCTTTTTTGACAAACTCTATTCCTTGTTCCATGCCTCCCCCAAAAATCAGAGGCAGTTAGCGCAGTGTGCGCAAGCAGTCGTACAGCGTCTCCTGGTGATAGGGCGTGTTTTGTCCATCCGCTGGGTGGCTTCAAGTGAAAGGAGCGTCAGAGCAGTCTGGGAAAACTACCGAGTGCTTCATGATCACTTCACAAATGCTGCAAACGACACGAGCAGGGATTCCAGAGACAGAGCAAAGTACAAGGGCCTGGATGATGTGCTCACATCTGCAACGTTTGTCAGCAATCTGGGACTGATGTACGATGCGCTCACAGAGCTCAGCGACCTCTCTCGGCAACTCCAAAAAAGAGAGATGACACTGCCTACAGCAGATAGGTTCTTAACTCGAGAAATACGAGTTTTTGAATCCATGGTCACCATGCCTGGCCCACACATGACTACAGTTCATACAGCTCTAGCTGAGAAGTCCTTCAAGGGTGTTGCCCTGCGTGAGAATGGCAGGCTTGTACAGATTCATGCAGGTCAGTTTTTCCGCAGTATGGTAGAGAATCTGAGACACAGAATGACTTCCACAACCTCCTCTCATGTCAGCACAAGAGAAATCCCATTACATGGCCGGGAGGCCCGGGACAATCAGCTAATCCAGGACATGAAAGTTATCCATCCTGGAAGTTGGCCTGAAGAGGAGTTAGACGTACAGTATGGGGACGTAGAGGTGCTACGTTTGTGCGAAGTGCTGAAAGTGGACAGAAGAGAGACTGTTCAGGGCTTTCGCGAATACAAGGAAACCAGGGCATCCCGTACACCTGCTGCCATGGAGCCTCTACTGAAAGCAGTCCGAACCATCGCTGTCTCCACTAGTGAGTGTGAGCGGGCATTCAGCTGCATGAACGATATCCTTACTGCAAAAAGGAATGCTCTCTCTGTCAGCCGACTGTCCAGCCTGGTTTTCATTAAATGTAATGGACCATCACTAGGACAGTTCAATCCGGAACAGTATGTGAGGTCCTGGCTGGCAAAGGGAAGGAGAAGTGCTGATGAAAGAGCCTGTCCAGCTCCAGCCCCTGATACTGATGTCCCCAAGGCCTTCTGGAGCCTTTTCTAACAATGTGAAGTATATTGCAAAGCAGCTCACCCAGTGAGAAGACTTTTGGCATAATGTGCCGATTTGTACAGATCCTGGAGATAGAAGGACTTCAGACCAACCAGGGAGTTATCTGATCAGCTTGGTGTTCAATGTAACTCTTTACCATGGCTCAGACTTTGTTACTTGCAGTTACAGTTTCTCATTTTAGATTGTGCAAATTTTGCATTTGTTTTTACATGTTCTTTGTTCATGCTCTTTTTCATTTTTCTGAGTTGGAAAGTTAGATTGCATCATAGTTTACTTTATACATATTTGTATTCTTCAGTGGTGAAGTATATTGCAAAGCAGCTCAGCCATGTGAGAAGACTTTTGGCACTTTTTCGTTTTTCGTTTTCTGAGTTGGAAAGTTAGATTGCATTCAAAATGTACAGAAATACTTAATTTTGTTAAAGCTTTTTATAAAAAATGCTTCTGACCAGAGCTTTGTTTCCTTGTCATTAATGTTGAACACCACCAGAGGGGCTCTCACCTGAAAGGTCTCTGCTTCATGTGTCTTCAGCAGAAGATCTAGACTTTGATTGCTATATTTTCAGTTAATATTGACCTTACTGAGCTTTAGCCATATCCGCTGCCTATCATAACAAATGTTAAGTACAGTGAACCTTTCTAAAATATACAGTAGTAAAGAGACAAACCCACCAGCATTATAGTAGCCAAATTCTTGTTTGTGGGCTGTATATATAAAATTGACTTGAAAAAGTTGCTGATTTTAGAGTACTGGCACCTTTTTTATTCCAATTCAAGCACTGCGTATGTGGATGATCTTTTTTAGCTTGATTTTCTTCTATAAGGAGATATTTATGTTATCTCGGAAAACTGACTATTAATTAAAGAAAACAGCTAAGTATTACAACTGCAAACAGGCAAATTATCAGAAAATGTTCCTCTTTGGAAAATAACAAACAAAAGAGCCAAACTTTTTTGTTCCACATAACAATACAGGAAGTTATTAGTTGATACCGGGCAAAGTTGTATTAGTATTTAAGTCGTAAAAAAAGCTGTATTTAAATCTTAACACTTCCTTCTATGGTTATTGTATACATTAACGGCACGTCCACACAGCGGCGTGCGTTGACGCTTGCCGGCGGGCGTGTCTGAAACTCGACCAACAACCAATCACATGAATCTCCCGCCCCTGACACACAAGCAGCGGTTTGATTGGCTAGAGCTTGTACTGGCATATGATTCGATTGGCTGACGCTTCTGCCGAGGCGTCAAAAGTTGAACATTGCTCAACTTTTGCAGCGAGCCACGCCAGCAACGCTCCGCGTCGCTTCCCACGATGCAGTTCGGCTAAAAGTGACGTCACCCCATTCAAAGTTAATGGGCAGAAGCGTTGGAAGCTTCAACGCACACCGCTGTGTGGACGGGCCGTAAGGGAAAATATATCTCTAAATTAAGTGTTGATATAGAAAAAGCTAAATTAAAAAAACGAAGTATCTCTTTCTTTCTGGCGTCTCAGGGCTTCCGTACAATAAGATCCTTGTTTTGCTTCTTAAAGGAAGTTATTTTGAACTGCAAACTGGTAAAATATTTATAACAGCTTTTCTTTAATAAATCACAATTTTATGCATCTTTGGATATGATTTTTCTAACTAAATTACATGAAATACATCCTCTAATCCTGTTTCTTGTCTTCAAGGTTACTCTGCTCGCTCTTCATGATCAGAAAACATTTCTTATTGACCGTGTCGCTCACAACGTGGAAATGAGAGCGCCTCAAACTTCAGACTGGAGTTGTGAATTGAGGGCGTGCTCTATACTCGCTCTTCGCCTCCATCTCTTCTGCGACTCTTGCTGGTAATTTAGTCAGGAAATTGTTTTTGTGTTTGTTTATGAAGCATGCAGTCCCAGGTGAGATTAAAAGGAGACGCTCGGCTGAAGAAGGTCATACACTACGCTGATGACTGTTGTCACTCCGTTTCCACTTTAGGAAACTCAGACATGGCATACTAATCACCTGACCTGCTGAGGATAACACTGATCCCTCTCTCACCTTTAAAAACCTCTGTTTGAATACAGTCGGTTTAATAATGTTACAAAGCTACAGTTACGGGTATGAGAGATATAGTCTGGTAAAGTCAGTTTCGTAAACTTTCATGTTTATGAAATGCATCTTATTGATATATAAATACCTTATTTAAATTCGGACCATACTTGACTTACAAAGACTACTACTACAACTACAAAAAGTTGTGCAAATGATTGTGATTTCTAATGTGTGTCCTAACTGTTGTTTTTCCAGCCTGAAGGTGTACTAGTAAAAGATCCTAAGATTGTAATTCTAGACCCCACTAATAAAGGTGTAGGTGAGTTACCTTGAAGAATGACATGGCTGCATTATACAGTATAGTGGTTTATCAACATTATGTGTTTATCTTTTGCTAATTGATGCTGAAACTTGCCCACTGTTTCTCCCTTTAGATGGTGAACAAGAAGAAATTCTCAACAGTGGAATTGCCAAGAAAGATTTGGCTCCAGTCCAAACACACCAACAAGCAGGTCTCTGTGACAAGTGGGACTTAATGCCATGTCAGTGCATTTACAATAGCCACTTTTATACCCAGGCCCCCACTGTGAAGCACTTGATGGCGGGTCATGCAGCTGATCCTTTGCCACTCCAGTTTATCATTGTAATTCAATCTTGAAAATGACTCGGTTAATAATTTCGCAACGACGTCATCACTATCACTGAAGTGAGCCATCATGAACAAACTTATGCTAATCATAAATCTATCGATCATAAATCTATCGATTCGATTTATGATTCGAAAATTATAAAAGTAGGGTAGACATGTGGATATTATCCGGCTGAACAAAACGTGCATTTATCTAACAGGTTAGTTTTCTAGTGATGGCAGTTTGACACTGAAGCTTCGAACGGAGCTTCAACCCTGGACTTCCTATTCCATAGAAGCAGTGCTTCGAAGCTTGCTTCAAATCACGTGACATGTGACGTCCGAACCAGGCAGCAACTGCTTCATTTCCTGAATGAATCAACTCACTAGAGGTTTCTCAATACTCAAATTTCCCCTCCTCGACTCCTCGAATTTCAGCGCGCCATGTTGAAGGACATCTCATTTCTCTAAATGCACTTCGAGGACCGAGCATCGAGCATCGAGGAGGCTCTCTGGAGGCGCTCTAACCGAGGAGACACTGAAGCCTCATCCCAATACCCCTCCTCGACTCCTCCTTTCCCTCACTCGCGTCCCTTCCTTGCATCTTAGCTCCGCCGCCGTAAGATGCGAGCGAGAGACACGAGGAGGTGACGCGAGGACAGAGGAGTCCTCAGATATTAATTGGGATGTCCTCGTTCACTCAAACGTCACTCTTAAACGACATCTGTTAATGATGCCATGTGCACAGCTGTATCCCCTCTCATCGGGCTTAACTGAATAACCCTTTAGAACCGGCCCATTTGTTGTTAAATATTTATTTAAATGAATGAATCTTTCTCTTGTTAGTCAAGGAATTCAATGTATGATGGTTGGTCCTGCTTTTGTGTTCCGTTTTGGTGTAAAATGTAGCCCACATTTAAATAAAAATATAATTATAGTAATGTGAAAGCCTTTTAGAAATGAATTGCACATAATAATTCCCACGGAGCTGTGAGCACCTATACATTTATGTGACGCTTTTCCACTCATCTTCCAGTTGTCGGTTTTCCTCTGTTGAAATCGACCAGCTGTGAAGGTGGGGGCGGGGCTTTTATATGCGAGTAGTGAAAACACTTCCGCGTAGTCTGCTTGCGTGTATCCTCCCTTTCGTCTCCTCCCGCACCCCTCCTCCCTCACCCCTCCTCGACTCCTCCGTGTGCATTTCAGCTATTGGGATGTCCTTCAAAATGGCGTGTCTTGATCGATTTCCGGTTCAAGTACCGGAGGAGGGGAAGAGAGGAGTCGAGGAGGGGTATTGGGATGAGGCTTGATAGTTCCTCCACGGCTCCTCCGCGGATGCATTTCCGGGAACGGTGGAGGCGTTACGCACGGCCGGAGTTATCTCAGCCAATGACAGCTCTGCATGCATCCCTTGGATATTATTTTAGCAACTGCTTGAACAGCAACGCGATGTTTACAGTGATAACAGCTGTGAGGTCCGTGCAGAAAGCAGAGCAGTGTGTAAAATATATTCAGTCAGTCATTAAGTGACTGACTGACAACATGTCATCTGTGGAAGCCGTAGTACTGTAAAAAGCACGACCAATCATCTGACCCGGCCGCGTCTATCGTTTTTCCAACCCAGTTTAGATTTAACCACGCCCACTTCCGCATTACGCAAGGATCGACGTAGCACTACGCGATAGCGTCATAGACGCGGCACACCCGCGAAATCTGAATCTGACAAGCGAAATACCTTCCTTTTAAACGCCGCATAATATACAATATACAATATAATAGTGCTTATTTGTCAATATGACTGACGACCACACTTATGCAGTGCTGAGGTAATGTTAATTCATCATTTAATTCTTTCACACACAGTGACGTCACGAGCTACCCACAATGCAACGCGCGCCATATATATATATATATATATAAATACGTCATTTTCCTGGAGGTGCAAATATCCTGGAAGTGCTAATATAAACAGCTAGCTAACGTAACCAGGCAGAGCGCACTAGGTTTTTTTTCTGAATTAACGACCGAAGAAATCGCTGCATGTCTTCGGATTACATCTCTGGACTTGAGGGGTGTGCTCCAGGTCGTTACCAGCGTAAACTAGAGCTGTGTGGGTTGTCGGATTGCCCTTACAGACTGCCTGCAGATGTATGGAAAAACGACCCTCGAAAGTGGCCTTCGTCAATTTTGGCTGCATCTACGTCTATCTTCTGGAAACACCAGGTGAATACCCCACTTGTCACAATAATATTATCATGCCATTGCATATATGTGGTATTTTAGAGTTGACTAGATATTGATTAAGGCAATAGACTATGATATTCAGTACAGGAAGCTTAGCAACACCTAGACGGTGTACGGCTAAACCCTCGGCCTGCTTGCACCTCGCGTAAAATGGCAGATACCGGAAGTACGGTGTCGCCCTCGGCCCAATCCCCGTATGTGTGTGTGAAAGAATATGAATTCCTAACATATTAACATTTTGACCTTCTGTTTAGGATGTAAAGGTATCTATTTAATATTTTTATTTAAAGATAGACATTTATAATATGTTATAAATGTCTATTTTGTTATATAATACAACATATAACATTTGACATTAATAACAGGCATGATTATTACACAGTCAACCCTTATTCAGAGTGCCTAATAAATGTATATATTTTTAAGACCATTTTTTATTTGAAACTGAATCGTGCGTCTGAGTTCCTGTGAGCCCATCGTGTCAGATAGTTCTACAATGTTACATATATAGACTGAATACTTTAAAATATATAGCCTTTTAAATCAAAATCTTGGATTATTTATAGTGCCGGGTAATTGATCAAATAAAAGGTGTTTAGCTTCAGAATCAGAATACCTTTATTCGTACAAAGTCTTTTAAATAGGGTAATGAGTAAGATTTGAATCTACTACATTGATAATACACATTTATAATATTGCTAATTGATAAATACATGATAAAGTTTGCTTGGATTAAATGATTTGTGTTATTGTATTCCTGTCTTATTTCATGTATGTTAATTGTTATACTTTTGCTCCAAACACTATGGAATATATTTTTGTAGGATTGTGATTGACTGTTTCAATCTGAAATGTTTTATTATATGTTTGTTTTCAAATGAGTGGAATGCCAACACCCTTTCTGAAGAATCTAATGTATTAGTGATTTGAAAAATGTCATTATTGGGGTATGTTTTGTTTATCAACATTGATAAAAAGGTATAGAACTGTTGGGGAACTATTTTTCCTAGGCCCATAACGTTGAGCCAGTTTATCAGTTTGTACAATGAGCTCCTGCAACCTTGGGCTGCTGTGCTCTCAGCGTTTTGTCTCCCTATTCTGCCTGTTGGCGTCAGCTGATAGAGGTGTTATAGTGCTTTATCTTGTTATGCACAATGTTGTTGATTATTCTCTCAGAACCAGCTAAATATATGGGTCTGGGGTAGAGATCTTCAGAATTGGTTTGGCAACTGCTGTGTCAACTCGTGGCTCAGCACATGTCTTGTGAATTCTCCGGCCAAAGCTCCAAATAAACCGTCAGTGTTTGCCATCAAAGTTCCTGCTCTCCTCGTATCTCTCTGAGTGATGCAATGGAGACAGGCTCCATTGCTTCAGAAGTTTTGATCACAGTATGGGGCTTATCAAGAATGAATGGAAGCATGAAGACTTAATAATAATAATAATAATAATTCATTTATTTTATATAGGCGCCTTTCAAGGCTCTCAAGGTCGCCGTACAAACACATAAAAAAACAAGATACACAATACCTAACACCAGCATAAGAAACATAAACAAGACAATGCAACGAATCAAATAAATAAAACAGAGGATGTGTGATGGATAATGATCAGGGTGGATATGCGAGTGTGAAGAGATATGTTTTGAGGCGTGATTTGAAAATGGGGAGAGAGTCAGTGTTGCGGATGTCAGGTGGGAGGGAGTTCCAGAGGCGGGGTGCAGAGCGGCTGAAGGCTCTAGACCCCATGGTGGTGAAGCGGAAGGGGGGTGCAGTGAGGCTGAGGGAAGCAGGAGACCTGAGAGTGCGGATGGGTGTGTTGATGTGCAGGAGGTCGGAGAGGTACAGAGGAGTGAGGTTATGGATGGCCTTAAAGGTGAGGAGCAGAATCTTAAAAACGATACGGGATTTGACGGGGAGCCAGTGAAGTTGCTGAAGAACAGGAGTGATGTGGTTAATGGAGGGGGTTCTGGTGATGATGCGGGCGGCAGAGTTCTGAACCAGTTGAAGTCTGTGGATGGATTTGAGAGGGAGACCAAAGAGAAGGGAGTTGCAGTAGTCGATGCGGGAAGTGACCAGGGTGTGAACAAGAATGGCGGTGGTCTTAGGGTTAAGGGACGGCCGGAGGCGGTTGATGTTGCGTAGATGGAAATAGGCAGACCGAGTGATATTACTGATGTGAGATTTGAATGAAAGTGTGCCGTCGAGGATGACACCCAGACTCTTAACCTGAGGGGAGGGGGAGACTGAAGAGTTGTCTATAGTAATTGAAAAACTGTCAGGTTTGGTTAGGGTAGATTTTGAGCCAATGAGGAGAACCTCGGTTTTACTGTCGTTAAGTTTGAGAAAGTTAGAGGAAAACCAGGATTTGATGTCCTGTAAGCAGTCAGACAGGGAGGATGGAGGGAGGATGGTGGTTGGTTTGGAGGACAAGTAGAGCTGGGTGTCATCCGCGTAACAATGAAAGTGGATGTTGTGTTTACGGAAGATATTGCCAAGAGGAAGTAAATAGATGATAAAAAGAAGAGGCCCCAGGACAGAGCCCTGGGGAACACCGGTTGTGACTGGAAGTGGCTGTGATTTGAAGGTTTTGAGTTGGATGAACTGAGTGCGGCCAGAGAGATATGATTTAAACCAGAGGAGGGGTGTGTCAGTGATCCCGATGGAGGTCAGTCTGTCAATGAGGATGCTGTGGGAAATGGTGTCAAAAGCTGCACTAAGATCAAGGAGGATGAGGATAGTTAGTAGTCCGGAGTCAGCTGCCATGAGGAGGTCGTTAGTGATTTTCACCAGTGCTGTTTCTGTGCTGTGATGGGGGCGGAAACCAGATTGAAATTGTTCATACAGGTTATTGTCAGACAAGTGGGTATGGATTTGGGATGCAACAGTTTTTTCCAGGATTTTTGAGAGAAATGGTAGGTTAGATATGGGACGGTAGTTATTAAAGTTGTTGGGGTCTGCACCAGGTTTCTTCAGTATGGGCGTGATGGCGGCTGATTTGAAAAGTGAGGGAACAAGACCAGAGGTGAGGGAGGAATGTATGATGACAGTAATAAGGGAGGACAATGAAGGTAGACAGGCTTTTACCAGTGGGGTAGGAAGAGGGTCTAACTGACAGGTAGATGGCTTGGATTTACTGATGAGGTCAGATATTACAACAGCAGAGGGAAGTGTGAAACTTGAAAGAGAATGAGAGAGATGGTCGGTGAAAACAGGGAGAGATATACTGCAGGTGGTGTTAGGAGTTAGTTGCTGGTGAATGTTTTCTATTTTGTCATTAAAAAATGACATGAGGGAGTTACAGTAGGCAGTTGAATACTGATGAGGTGCAAGAGAGTCCGGTGGTCGTAGAATGTTCTTCACTGTAGAGAACAGGACCCTTGTGTTCCCTTCGCCAGAGCTGATGAGAACTGCGTAGTATGATGATTTGGCTGTAGAGAGAGTGTCCTTGTAGTGGAGAATGTGGTTATTGTACATCTCTTTGTGAACGACAAGTCCAGTTTTTTTGCAGAGGCGTTCCAATCGACGGCCTTTTGTTTTGAGTTGGCGTAGTTCAGGTGTAAACCATGGAGCAGAATGGGTGAAGGAAACAGACCGGGTTTTTAAAGGAGCCAGGGTATTGAGCAGTTTATGAAGATTGTTATTGTAATGAGAAACCAGTTCATCAGGCGGGGATGAACAATTTATGCTGGGGAGGTTGTCAATGCCACTGGAGAGTGTAGTTACATTAATATCCTTGATGTTGCGGAAGGAAATAACACGTGACAAATTTGGTTTGGACAGTGTTAAGGTGACAGTAAAGGATATTAATGAGTGATCAGAAATGGGAAGATCAGTTGCAGTACATTTAAGAGGAGTGACACCAGAACAGCAGATCAAGTCCAGAATATGTCCTTTGGAATGAGTCGGAAAATCGATATGTTGCTGTAATCCAAAACTCTCCAGGCAAGATGTGATGTTAATGTCAAATTGTAGAGAGATAAGCTTACTCTAATATAGCAGTTGTAGACAGAATCATTTACTTTTCTTACTTTCCTGTTAGGTGTAAACTCATAAGATATGTGAGACCAAACAATGGTGTCAAACTTTTAAAGGTCAAAAACAACAATTGAAACCAACTTTGAATTTTTGATAGGCTGTAAATCTGGCCAACTGATAAATGTCAAATGAAAAATGTGCCCTTTTAATGAATGTGATTTAAAATGTGTATAAGTCCTTTTGGATTGAATCCAATAAGCACAAACCCTCTCCCTCCAACATGATGGACAAACCCTCTGGCAGCTTTCTTTCTTTTTCCTCTAACATTGACTGTTGGCAGACTGAATGCTACAGTACTGTATAATAATTAAACATTAGTAACATTTCCCAAACAAGAAAAGAAGAACAAGTTGTCACATTTAGAAAGAAACATAAATGCAGAATAGTTATTTGGTAGCAATTTTGAACTGGTCATTCAACTTTATGCTCCAAAGTTAGTCAAACATGTTAACCCCTTATTGATTTTCTACTGTTTATCTTTTTCCTCAAAGTGGACCTCATGTTTATCAGTTTCTCAACTGCTGCTAGGAAATGGTGTGTATGTGGTTGTGTTCGTACGTGTGTACAGAAAGACTATGTGAGGTGAGGTGGCAGTGGGGCAGTGAGAGGATAAAAGGAGGATGCTGCACCACTTCACTGACAGCGGATCAGGATCAGGTAGGAGGATGAGGAAGACTCTGCTGTGGCTGCTGGCCTCTCTGGCCTTCGTCTTCCTGACTTCTCGTGCTGATGGAGCTCCATTGTAAGTAGACATGTCGTACCTTTACTAACTTCAGCTCTGCTGGAATAATTTCTCAGAAAACAACGATATATTTTGTTTTGTTTTTGGTGATCTTCCTGGTATACACATTGTTATTGGTTAAACTGTTATGGGAGCAACTATTGGTGGTCGCTACATTCATATTATTCAAAAAGCTTTTGGATTTACCTTAACTTGTATCTTTCATAATGAGGAGCTACAGTGCACTCTGTGTTACAAAATGCAAGGTCATGTGGTGTTTCAAATGATGCCAATAAGTTGGCCTCATTTTTTGTTTAGAGTTTGCAAAACGATGCAAAATGCCACAGAGCAAGGGTCTAGAGCAGGGGTCGGCAACCTTTTTGATATGAAGTAGCATTCAACATTTTTTATGTTTTGATCAGCGTGCCGACGATCGTGAATTGACAACGGGGGGGGGGGTGATAAGCTCAACACTCGTGAACTGTAAACACGAGGGCGGGAAGCAGTGTGTGGACCTCTTTCTTTCAGCGCAACTTACATGATGCCGTTTAAACACATTTAAATAATTGGTTCAAACGGCATAATAATAATGCCAGATGCCACAGATGGCCAGTCCGCCCCTTTGTAGCATATTATTTTGTTGAGAGATGAGCAAATCGCCACTGGGCTTTCAACTAAAGACACAGCCACGCAAAAATTGCGGCATTTGTACAGCTCCTTATGGGTACTGCAATTTGTTAAGTGCCGGCGCGGCAGCAGTGCTTTCCTTCGTGGTGAAACTATCAGCGCTGCACCACGGGAAAGCGGCAGAAAGTCACCTGGAGTTAAAGAGAGCGGGGCTGCGTTGCGTGCATGGCTTCCTTCTGTAACGGGGAGACGCGCTCTGGCGGCGGTCTCGTTCAGGATCCGAAAATACAATTTAAATATTTTGCACACTGATTCCACTTATTCCTAGTGTGCCACTGGTTATGGTGCCGCGTGCCAATTGTGGCATACGTGCCAGGGGGTGCCGACCCCTGGTCTAGAGATATGATGAAATATTGTGTTGATCCAGTGCTGGATCTTTGTCAATGTAATCAATAGATTACTCATTGTGTGTGCAATCCATGCACATTGTTGGAGATTTAAAGGGATATCTGATCCGCTTTTCAAATCTCCGCGCGTTCCTATGAAGCTGGTTATAATACAGGAAGGAATCCATATCTACAAAGTAACCGTTAACAATAATCTACTTTAATGGCAATATGACAATGCAATACAATCATTACAATACAACATGATATATTACAGTTATATTGTAATGCTTAAGGAGTAATGCCGGCTTACTCCTGCCCTAGTCCGCATACTGCAGAGCTACTTTCACCCGAGGGCAGCATGTGAAGAAGAGGCCGAACGCCAGGGATCCTCCGGATATATACCAGAGTAAGAAGGAGGGGTCTGGCGTTAGGTCAGCTGGTCATCTTTTCAGGTCATCTCATTGGGAGACGCAACGCTGGCCAGCAGGAAACCAAACCGGCTCACTTTCCAACAAAAGGTCTCAAGGCCTGCATACCTACACCTCCCCCACAGAGCAATAAAACCCTGTTTACTCCAACCAGCCCAGAATGTTTATAGCCATTTGTAGTCCTTACATTTATGAAAGGATAAAACAGAGAAATCAATATAAAACACAAACACAGGTATTGTTTGAACAGTATTCACTTAACTGCTACTGTTGATAACCACCAGAGAAACCCAAGGGACCTCTCTTAATAGCACAACCACTGTAGCTCGTTCTAAGTTGAATGCAAATCAGGACATGCTCTCACCTTCCCCCATCTTCCTTTGTCCTCAAAAACACATGTCAACAGGCCCCAAATGCAGCTCACAGTTTTACCCAAATTATTCCCATTTTAAGCTTATCCATAGTTTGCTAACATGAATAAATACAAATATAACTCTACAAATCCCCCTTTTTATCTCCTTCTCCAGAGATAAACTTAGACAAGGCATTTTGAAATATACCCACTGTCATTATTTTCTACTGTGTCCATAAATCCATCCGAAGCTGGTATTTAGAGTACTTGAAACCTTCATGGAGACAGAACACCACTTTCCATGGCAGTGAAGGAACCATGAGGGGGTAGCTGAGTGCTAGAATCATCACCCCCCCCCCCCCCCCTCGGAGGAATAGCCCACAAGGACAGCTAATAGGGAGGGGGAGATGCAGCTTTCCCTTCACGGGTAGAACTGATCAGAGCGAAGTAGACTCCTCTGCTGCGCCGTCCCGGCTTGCCGTGTCTTTGTCCACCCAATCCGCTGACAGCAGCTTCTGGGCTGCCTGCTAGAGAGATGT
Source organism: Gymnodraco acuticeps (assembly GCF_902827175.1). NCBI lineage: Eukaryota > Metazoa > Chordata > Actinopteri > Perciformes > Bathydraconidae > Gymnodraco > Gymnodraco acuticeps. The sequence goes on along the minus strand of NW_022991064.1, from coordinate 973,139 downwards.
CTTCCTCCTCCTCGTCCTCCGGCCGCTGATGGCGGCTTCCGGGTCGATTCTGTAGAGATGTCTTCCCGATCCTCCTTCTCCGGCCCGCTGATGATGCCTCCCGGGTCGTCTGCTGTAAGGATGTCTCCAGGGTCCTCCTTCTCCAGTCCGCTGCTTCCGAGTAGTCCACGTCTGCCAGGGCCACGTCCGTCCTGATGTCGTCCCCTGGTCCTAGTAGGTGGTTTCCCCGCCGCACACTGGCTCCCGTGGTACGAGCTGTCCCCCTTTTCTCCCAGGCAGACGGCATAAGAGGTCCGCTGGGTCACTCGGTCGGGGTCGGAGAGCCTGGGGTTGAGCCACTTTGTCCTCGTGCTTCTCGGGTCCCCCTTTTGGCGCCAGTGACCTGTGTGGAGAAATCTGATACAACTCCCTCAAGCCTACGCTCAGCTGTTTTGCCCCACTTGGAGCCTCTTGGTGGGGTGTCTTGAAACAACAGCCGTCTGTGAACAGGTTTTCCAAATTAATTGTAGACCTCCTATCTGCCCGTGCAGCTTCAGAATCTTAATACTTGGATTGTGCCAACTAAATAAGAACCTCAACATCTTTAGGTAAACTAAATAACATATTTCAATAGCTCTGAATTTCTGACAAGCATCCGTGTTTATTTTTAAATGAAATCCTATTTAAAATCTAAATATAATATGAACTGCTAATGTTTCTGGTAAAGAAACACACTAATGTTATGGATTCAAAAACAACCAAAATCACGATGCTAACAAAGTGAATGATTTCCTGGTGATACTGCTTCTACCTGTCAGTGCTTAGATATTATCACGCTGAAAAAATGAATACAGAATTCCAACAAACTGTCATCAAATGTCTTTCTATTATAAATTTAGATGAAATGTATATCCCCATAATGACCTAAACAATAAAGTCTATGGCTTTTACTTCTTTACCAGGCTAGTTACATGATGTTGTCTAAATTAAATTCTGTCTCAATACACTACTATGTTTTAGCTTTAACTGTAATATGTTCTTTCTACATTTCAAACCTCAGTTACTCTAATGTCTGTTAAAATATTACAAAATTGTTTAACTATCACAGGTCAACTTCTTCGGTTTCACAGTAGCCCCTTGGCCACTGCTTCTTTGTTACCTGTTATAATTCAAATCAATATTTAGAAACATCTCAACCTTCATCAAACAGTATCTTATCCCCAGATATGGAGCAGGTTAATTACATTCAATGCTCAGTTTGAACATCTGGGTTGGGGCGGAAGGTTTCTGTCAATCCTTAAAAGAAAAATTTAAATTGTGAATTTTACAGCCATGTTGACATTTATACATTATACTCACTCCCCCCTTTTACACATGAAATAATGTGTAACAAAAGCCTGTAATGGGAGGGGAACAAAAACTGTCAGGTAATTGGTTAGGAACATAACGAACATTATTATCATTATTTCCACAGTGAACACTTCAGTGAAAAGAAGTGTTCCTCTCCGTCCTTCAGGCCTAAAAGAAACAGAATCTTCAGATTGTAGTTTTACATTTGCAAACCGCCAACTCATGTGAGAGGAAAATATCACATGTGCGGTTTCCCCTTTTTGTGGAATTTTTAGGAAACCTCTCGTTTCCCTTGGAGCTCCAAAATAATATGTTAGTCCAAAAACATGCTTGGTTAGTTATTGTTTTAGAATCATGCAGTTACACTGATCACATGCCGGCATTCATTCACACTCACACTGTCTGGTCGTCATGTCAAGTTTGGTCAGGTTCACCCCAGAGTCAGTCATCCACAGTGCCTTGTCAAGTTACACTGTCGGTCAGGGTCAAAGGTCAGTTGGTCTCCGTCTTTTTTGGCCATGTGTCGTGCTCTGCAGAGACTTTGACATTTCAGCATAGGCCAGTATCCTTTGTCTACAAAAATATGTCACGATTTCAACTATAATTTTCAAGATGATTCTCACTTGTCATTGGGACTTCCGCCTCCCACTTTTCCTGAAACTTGGTACAAAACTCACTTCCTTCGAGTACCACTACTAATTAAAATGTCTAATGATCTATTTCAGAAACTTTTGTACAATAACTATTATCTTGAGTCAAAACATTACTAGGATCTGTGTCGCTCTGCATTTCATAGCTCATTATAATTCTGGTCTACTTAAAAAACGATGTTAAACTCTTTAGCAGTGTGTGGAACCTTGGGTGTCCGAACATGCAACAATTACTCCCTCCTTTATCAAGGATTTAAAACCGAAGTCTGGTAATAACTATGCCACAATGGTGAAATCAACACTTTAGATTGGAATTTAATATGTGGCTTGGCACTAGCCATTAATACAAACAAAGATTTGTCCTATAGAGTGGTTCCTAAAACTATCCTTTTAATGGTGATCAATATTGTAACCAATGAGACCGCTACTTTATTCACACGTGAATAAAAAATGTCTTAAAGAATGAATTGTTAACATGATGAAAATATTGAAGAATATGGTTCTACTCTGTCAGTGTGTTTTAGGATGATTATCATTTTACTTTAATAGTTTCCTCTTTACTGCTATTTTTAATTTACCAAATGATTAATAAATCTTTCTGTCTTTATGAAGTTAATTCAAGTTATTTAAATGTGCGTTTCGTGAATAAGTGTGTTTATGTGTAACTCACTGATTCCCGTTCTCCTTTCCTCCTCCCCTGGTTTTCTCAAGCCGTGACCCCGGCCTCCTCACTTCTAATCGACCATGCCAACTCCTCTGATTCTGTCTTCTCTTCAGTCCATCAGCTGTTGAATCCATCCGCTGTAACTTTTGTAGGCAGCCATTGGCCCAGTCACATCTGCAGCCCCATCATGCCACTGTTGTTGCACTCCTCCTTTACAGTCTCTCTGCTGTTTTTATGGAGGGCGGATTCTGCTCTCATGTCTATTGTGCCAAATCTCGCGGCGCAGTTTGGAACTTCATGTCCTGTTTGAGGGACCGATGAGAGTATCTCTCTGTATGTCAGCATGCTGGTTTGGTTCTGGATGCCACAGGTGGAGATAGTTCTGGCTGCAGTCTTGATGTAGTCTTGTTGTTGTTGTTGGTTAGCTCTGGTTCTCTGTCTGTACGATGGAGAAGGAGGAGTCTCCTGTTGGGTTAGGTCTCGTTGTCTGCTTGGAGGGTCGGGATCAAAGCCTTTCTAACTCAGAGGGGGAGTCCAGGTCCCGGTACACATTACCTATAAGAAGTCTAGCCCACTGATGTTAAATAAATCCAACCCTTTCCACTCTGTCTCTTTCTAATCATACTATCTGTCTTAGTTGTTAAATGCCATCTAAACAACATAATTAATGTCTACTTATGATATTACAAAAACTCACTCCAAAAATTGTTTCATCCATTGTTACATATTTACCCAACACAACTCTGAAATACTTACATGTTTCCAGCATCACATATTCCACACACTATGAAAGAACATCTCCATATCTTCTCTCATTTTAAATCCCACTGTTACTTCGAACAATAGTAAACCTGCAGAGCACACCAATCGGATCACAGTAATGAAATTTGAATCAAGTGTAGGCCTATGTCTTCTTTCTGAACATTTATTTATATTGTCTACATTTGCAAACAGTTCGAGTGTAAAATGTGTTTTGCACAATGTATTTACACTCTACAGATTCTTGAGTTTACTCATCTCCTGGTGCTGTCGTTGTAAAAAATGTTCAATCCCTTATTGTTTTGTACCAGTTTACCAAACAATACCGGCCAGCAATGTAATGATTAAACTCTAAGCTCGCATAAGTTTCAAGGGTGTGATACCCCCTTTCAGCCACTAGATGGCAGCAGCAGAAGTTTCAAGGGTGTGATACCCCCTTTCAGCCACTAGATGGCAGCAGCAGAAGTTTCAAGGGTGTGATACCCCCTTTCAGCCACTAGATGGCAGCAGCAGAAGTTTCCAGACAAAGGGAAACGCTCTACCTTGGTTTAATATATAACAGACCTCTGGCTTAAGCTTTTAGCATTGGTCTGTTATTTAAACCCCAGTTTTAAACGGCGACTCGATCTGATTTATCGAGTTTCCAGGTTTTGCCGTGCAGGATTCAAACCTCGCATTCACACAAACTGCACCATCTCTACGCCACTCAGGAATAAACTACCTGCAGATCCGCGCCAAACTGCTCTATTTTACGTCACGCAGGACTTTCGTCTACCTGTCGATCCACGTTTACGTTTTGTATATAACTTTCCTAACATAGTAAAATATGCATTGTATATTCCATTTAAACTATAAAAACACTGTGAAACGCCTACAGACAATCCTAAAGTTTTAGCGTATCCAATTACAGACAGGCGACTTTCATCGTCTGCTTACCTTATTTGCAAAGTTGCAGAGTCCTGCTGATTGTCTGAGATGTTTGAAAGCGTCTGAATTCTTCCTCAGCTTCGTTATCTCTAGACGTCGGGTCACCATTTTGTTAGAGATTTGGAGGGATAACTGGTCCGCTTTTCAAATCTCCGCGCGTTCCTATGAAGCTGGTTATAATACAGGAAGGAATCCATATCTACAAAGTAACAGTTAACAATAATCTACTTTAATGGCAATATGACAATGCAATACAATCATTACAATACAACATGATATATTACAGTTATATTGTAATGCTTAAGGAGTAATGCCGGCTTACTCCTGCCCTGGTCCGCATACTGCAGAGCTACTTTCACCCGAGGGCAGCATGTGAAGAAGAGGCCGAACGCCAGGGATCCTCCGGATATATACCAGAGTAAGAAGGAGGGGTTTGGTGTTAGGTCAGCTGGTCATCTTTTCAGGTCATCTCATTGGGAGACGCAACGCAGCAGGAAACGCAGCAGGAAACCAAACAGGCTCACTTTCCAACAAAAGGTCTCAAGGCCTGCATACCTACACCTCCCCCACAGAGCCATAAAACCCTGTTTACTCCAACCAGCCCAGAATGTTTATAGCCATTTGTAGTCCTTACATTTATGAAAGGATAAAACAGAGAAATCAATATAAAACACAAACACAGGTATTGTTTGAACAGTATTCACTTAACTGCTACTATTGATAAGCACCAGAGAAACCCAAGGGACCTCTCTTAATATCACAACCACTGTAGCTTGTTCTAAGTTGAATGCAAATCAGGACATGCTCTCACCTTCCCCCATCTTCCTTTGTCCTCAAAAACACATGTCAACAGGCCCCAAATGCAGCTCACAGTTTTACCCAAATTATTCCCATTTTAAGCTTATCCATAGTTTGCTAACATGAATAAATACAAATATAACTCTACAGTAGATACCTGCAAACCAAGGTATTATGGAATCAAAGATTTCATGTTAAAGTTAATCGACATCTGTGGACAGAGATGGCATTCCCATCGTTCAAGGTATCCAGCCTTGTGGGAGGAGGGGGGACCCTTTGTTAAGAGTCATTGGGGCATCAAGTGACATGGGTTTTTGTGTACTGTGTCTCTGGGGAATCTTCTCCTTGATCTTCCCCTAGAGTGTCACTGTGATGTCAGCCATGGCTCTGAGGGGTTAGAGCCATCTCCATGTGTGATTCACGCTACAGTAGTGATGTCACTAAGACTATATTGCGGAAATTAAACAAAGCCGTCAAGCAGAGGGGGGGATTGTGGGTGAGAAACTCTCTCTCGAGGGGATTTGGGGATTTTAGCCTTTGCAGACCATTTACATGCAAAAAAAACCTATATAACACACTACAGGAAAGGGAAAACGCCGAAAAACCTTATTGGGCCCCTTATAACTTTTGGCAAGAAGGCAAAAAAGTGTGTTTCCAGAAACGTGATTCAGCAGGATATGTGAGAATAAAGTACTTTTGTTTTGTGATTAATCATTAGCTATCAATTTGATCATAACCTTTTCTTTGTTCTCCTAATTTTAAATTACAGGAACGTTTGATGTGGGTCTTCTGAATGAACTTCGCACATTCCTCAGTTATCTGCACTGCAGGGAGTCTTTAGATTTGGTTGTTGGCAAAACGTACCTTATCATGGGATCATCAGATGATATTCACAGTGATGATGCACATCAAACGTAAGTGTGTTTGAATCTGATGTGTGGTGTGGGAATTTAAGATATTTCTGTTTCACTGCTTTTTATACTAAATAAAGTCAAGATGTGTTGTCCTCACTTACTGTTGCCATTCATAGAGTAATAAAGTATCCAGAAGGAGGAAGGAGGCTTTCTTATGTTATGTTTGAATGTTACAGATAGCTGTTCACATGAAGACCTAACGTGTTTTTCACTCTGCTCTCCTTAGGTATCAGTATGTACTTGGAGAAAGAACCTGGATCGAGTACTGGCCCATAGAAGCTGAGTGTCAAGCTGATGAACACAGACCTACCTGTTTGGGCATGGAGGAGATGGTTCAGCATTACAACGTCTTTGGATGTCAGCTGTAGTGAAACATAAGAAAATACATTGTTTTTGGAACTGTTTTTACATTATTCCCATCTTGTACAACTTTCACTGCTATAAGATGTATTGACTTGCAATGTTGTAGTGCATTGATTCAAATACAAGTATCTTAATCTCATGCTCTGTGTCTTATATTCTTATTAACTTTTAGTTCATGTAGAAAATTAGAGAAATATTTGACTGTTTTGTTGGTTAAAGAACATCCCGTGTTCCAGGTCTCTTGGACCTTCGTGGCCTCTTCATCACATACATGATAATCCCTCATCTGCTCCTGGATCTGCACAGTGGCTTATTCTCCTGTAATGCAGGCGTATGAAAAGGTGATCAGGGCACTTCATCTTCCCGGGGATTTCCTCGTGCTCTTCGTGTCTGTCGGATCGGCTCTGATTCATCAGGTTGACCTTTCTTTTTCCCATCAGAGAACTTATGAGGGGATTCATCCTGACCTGTACATCCAGCGAACAAATATATTTTTATATTTCAGCAGCTTGTGGTGTTGATTAGAGAAAATTGGCAGTGCTATTTGAAAAATAATATGTAGGGGATTTCAGACTTTGCATTTATATGCACAAAAACCTATAGAACACAGTACAGGAAAGGGTTTACCCTAAATCTAAATAGTATAACAGGGCGCCTTTATTTGTTCTGCAAGAGCAAGTTGGCGTCTTGTTGTCATGTTGTTTTGAACACCTTACCTCAGAGCTGCCTCTCAGACTGCAGCATCAGTGCAGATGCTTTTAAAGATGATACAAACATCCACACGTCAGAGATAAGTTCACAAAGTTTGTTTTAACATGCACCGGATCAAATTCAGCATCAATTTGTTTTGCCGCCAGTGCCTCCCTGCGTAGGACGACGACTGTGAGAGCTTCCTGTCATCTCCATCGCTGCAGAACACCCACACAGTGAGAGCGCTCTATTAGCTACATACAATTCTCCATACTCATCTTAAATTCAATACATGTGTTCTCCCCTGGCTTTACCTTTGAGTGATTTGCAAACCTCCTCATTCACCAACAGTTGTGCAGGATTGCATAGGGGGAACAAATAACTTTCTGTGTTGAAATACAAAACATACCTGCACTAAAAACTGGGATAACACATCCATGGTTATCTCACTAAAATCCCTACATATGATCATACCTTCGACATGAGGTGTGTGTGGATAAAAAAGGACTATCAAATGCTGCCTGTGGTGTTTGGTTTAGATTAAAAACCTGCAGACTTTTTCTGGCACGTCGCTGCCTATATGTTCCCAATTAGCCTCTGGTTTCTTACACCAGCTTTGATGTGTTTGCTCGACCTTCCTGGCCAGAATTGCAGCCATGTTTAAATGTATGATTTCATTAGCGAGAGCCTATACTGTCTTGTGCATCGGAGCAAAGCATACACACACAAACTATCCGGTGCTTTCTGCCACAGTGAAATGTGTCTGTATCTGAAGGAAATGCCAACGAGTTTCTGGCAAACCTTGGCAGAGACTGAGCCGAAAAACCCTGGTTTATTATTAAATGTGCCCACGATTATTGATGCACCGGAGTCTGCAGCTTGTCTTGATGTCCCACCATAATGTGATGGTGCAGAGGAATCCTTTTGCACAACAACCAAGGATACATTTTCTCTCTCTTCAAGTTGTCTTCATTTGTTAAAAGATGCCAGCTAATAGAATCTGCATAAGGCTTCGCAATGTGAATACAATCACCTACCTGCCTGTCAGCCTTCCATCTCGTGCACAAACTTATCTCGTGCCCTCATTGGTCATGTGCGCGTACGTGTGTGTTGGAGGAGGGGCTCTGTAAGGAAGGGGCAGATTTTTTTCGGCTGCGTACTTTCAAATTCTAGCGAACTCGAGCTGGTTTCTCCATTCCTACCTACCCTACCTTTAATTTGTCATTCTGGTTGTGAAGTTGTAATCTCAAAAAGTAGAAAAATAAGAGACGGTGACAAGAAGTATAATAACACAAGATATAGCTCATAAAACATGAGTGAATGAACAGATGGATAAATAAATAAAATGTCAGTATCGTACTTTCTGAATTGATGAGGTGATCAAATCTAAAATCTTAAATTTAGGAGCTGCTTCACAGAGCTTTGCTCTTCCTGGCCAACTTTCAGTAAACAATGCAGAAGCATAATTCATATCTGATACGAGTGTCTGTGCAGAGATAAATCGCCCACTGGATGACTGGTCACACAACACACCATCTATTCCAGCTCATCCATCTAATTGTGTACTGAAAGTATAATTATACTTTCCTTTTGCAGTAAATGGACAAACATGAGAAGGCACAATCATGAGCAATCTGAAACTAAACAGGATTCAGCACACAAATAAAAAATACAGCCGCTGAATACAAAACTATCTTTTTCTCTCAATTATTCAACAGATAGGAGTCGAGACATCATTTATTTCAGGAGGATTTGACCGGTGTTTTATATACACAGACTACTCCTGGATTTAATCTACATAATATTAAAAAAATGAAGTTTTTGAACTTTCATTATTCAGGATAAAGGTTGTGTAGTTGTGGATGATATGGCTTAAACCTTGCATCACAGTTAATATATTTTATTTAAAAGTAATGGTATATATGTATATTTATTTAACCTTTCTGACAAATTAAAAAGGTAAACAAATATTGGGATTCCTAAAGTAAAAATTCTCATTCTGCGTATTTCAGAATCATATATGAAAAGTGTTACGGCTGTATGTATTCCCTGTTTCTTTTTCCCTTTGGTTCCTCTACCCAGGTGTGCTGCATTGCTGTAACGAGGTTCAGACGAGGTGCACCTGGAGAAGGAAGTGCTTAAATGCTCCAGTGCAGCAGCAGAAGAGGGAGGCCTCTGGTGTGGGGACTGCTGTGGTTCTGCCTCTCATCCTAGGAGGGATAATTAAACCTTTGATGTGTTGTTATAATAAATCCTATGGATTTGATGATTTTAAAGGTGTCTTTCGTGTTCTATTTGGGTCAGTGGTGGAATTTTGTTAGCCCCATAGAGCCATTTTAAAGGTGGGGGTAAAACTGGATTATAATCCTTGATGTGTTCATGTGTTAATCATATAGGTGTTCCCATTTTAAATGACTTTATATACTGCTACTTGACAACTTAACCTGTAATTATATGTCGTAGTTAATATATTTTGTGTATAAGCTACTGCTCTGTAAAGTAACTAAAGCTTACAGATAAATGTAGTGAAGTAATATGTTCAATATTAGCTTCCAAAATGTAGCGGAGTAGACAAATACAAAATGTTCAAACGGAAATATTCAGGTAAAGTATTTTTTGGTACTCAAAAATGTAGTTAAGCAAAGCATGTGGATAATGTATTTTTGTCCTCGCTCTACTTTCTCCCTTTTCTCTTGGAGGTCACATTTAGGGACACATCTCCTGACACAACAATACTGTCTTGATTAATTGACTCGTGTTGAATCAATATCGCCCACGGGGGGGGACAAATATGAGGGAAGAGAGAGACATGCAAGAATCTGTCTGAAATCCTGTGACCTTCAAAATCACCGGATAACACACACCATGTGACGGGAATCGATTTAAACAGATGAGTCGACCAGGATGTGCCTCAAAGGGGAAAAAGAAGAAGAAAGTGTTACCTGGAAGCTGTGTCTGTAGCTTGGAACTTTAAAATTGATTGTTTTTCCACCGAATAATAAAGTTTCTTCTGATACAATCACACCATAATGTATTTTCTAACACTAATTATGACACCGGATGATTGGCATAGGGCTGTTTCTGTCATGAACATAAGAAACGCTGACTCCACTAGCCTGCATGCTAATGATGCAGCTAACCATGTGCAGGCTGTGGGATTCGACTTAAAACGACTTCATCCAACACAACAGGCATTTCCACACTGACATCTTTCAATGAAACATTCCCACAGAAGTGTCTCAGGTGCCATGACAGACCATCTGCTGTTGGGCTAATCATCTGTGTCTCGTTGGCACCGCTGACACCACAACAACACGAGACAATTCACTGTAACAGGAACCAGATGCTTCAAATCTAAACTATAATTCCTGGTATTACTAAAGTATTTATTTTAGCCTTTTGTAATGTGTTTATAGTTTTTTTTGTAAATAAAGAAGGTGGTTACGAGACATTTTTGCCATTTTGCAAATAAAACAGCTTATAATAGATATAGAAATCCTGACATTGAGACGCAGCATTGTTCAACACACTCTCACTCCCTAAGCGTCCAGGAGCGACGTTTGGTCAGTGTCCGTGGCGTCCAGTTGTGACGCTCATAGGCTCCTTCAGCGTAATAAAGGGACGCAAATAGCTTTCAACTGATTGCAATGTATTCCCATCTGCGGCGGGATTTGACGCTCATGGAAGCACGGCATTCGTTTGTGTCGACTGCCCTTAAAGGCAATATGAGCGTCCATTCTCATTGGATAACGGAGAATTGTACACCCGGAAGTAAGTATTCCTCTTACTGTCGATTGATTTTACAGTGATATCTGCACTACTCATCGACTAAAAAACACCAGATTATCCTTGTTAATTACACAACATTGATTGGTTTAAATTGTGTGCAATGCTTTTGTATTTTTCCCCTTCGATTCGGAGAAACAAATGTTTTTTCTGAGTAAAGGATGGCAGAAGACACTACACTACCCAGAATCCCCAGCTATCGTTTGGACTACACCATGTGCTCTGTTTGACAAACCCCCTGGTAGTCTCCAAGCTCTGTGATTGGAGAGTGTGCTCCGAGGGTTACGCCGAGCCTCGAACAGCACTTGAAATGGGATGGAACCACGCAGACTGTCCAAAACTGGATTTGAACGGGTCCACCGCGTCCCCCCTCCCCCACCCCGTCCCCAGAACTACAAATGCTGGCTATTCTGTTTCGCAACATGTTCTGTATCTATGGCACGTCTCTACTGGGAGTTGTAGTTTTAAAAGACGTTTTCGTATTTCCCATAATAAGAAGTTGCCAGTATTAAACTGTGTACATCCCTGGAGGTTTAGGGGATAGGAAACACTCACATTTAAAACATATAATTAATAAATGGGTGAAAATTGCTTGTGCCCATAATGGGCAGCATTAATATATATATACACACATGCCAGCTAAGGTCAGAAGAGCTTTATTTAACAGCTGGTCTTATGTTTGTGACCCCTGTTGTTAATTTATAACATTACATTACATTACATTAATTGATAAGCCTGAAACATGCACTTGTCAAGGTTCAGAGGCACATTTTGCAAATATGGCAGTAGCCATCGATCAGCTTAAGATAAGATATATAAATGTCGCTCCTGGACGCTTAGGGAGTGAGATTGTGTTGCATTGTTATAGTTTAAAGCAGTGCTTCTCAAAGTGTGGTCCGCGGACAACTGGCGCCCCCTAGAGGTCCGTGAGTATATTGGTAAAATTTCACATTTGAAATAAATAAATACATTTAAGTTTTCCGCACTCTCGCGGGAATATCTCCGCAATGGAGCGAGCTTACGTTTCACTTTCAATTGCATGATATAGCCCAGATAAACACCTTCATCACACATGTTGTCACTTGTTTGTACCATTTTCAGGCGATTTGTAAAAAACGATGTGTTTTTGGATATTTGTGGAGTTAGGTGGTCCGCGAGTGTTTTTTTATTGGTTAAGTGGTCCTTGGTATGAAAAAGTTTGAGAAACACTGGTTTAAAGGTATTCAAACAGATACGTTAGATCAAAAGGAAGAAGGTCAACAATTTGTTGTCAAACATTTATTTTTTGTTGTGGTATTGACTTTTTACATTTAGACAGGCTTTAGTTGCATCAGGTGCTCTAGTTTCTGTTTAAAGTACAAGTTGCATTTAGCTATTCTTAGATTTAGTTGCATGCAGGGAATTCATAATGTAAAAAATAAATAACAAACACCTTAGATAAAGAGATAACCAAAGTACGTTTTACAGCAACAGAGGTGATCTAGGTTTTAGTTACAATCAAACTTTAAAGATGTGTGTATGGGTATCTAAGAAAAAATAAATGATGTAAAGAGTTCAGAGGCCAAAAACAACAGCAAAAGTTTAAATAAATGTTTAAACAGTGTGTTTGCAAGTTCACGACCTACAGAACTATATGGCACATCATTAGCTAACCGCTATATTTTGAGGGGTTAGAGGTTATGTTAGAAATCAGTTCAAACAGTGTGTGGGAGATACGATGCTGCATATACAAGAGCTTCATACAAAGTTATTGTTTAAAAATTCCAAATGCTACTATTTAGACATAAAGGGAGTAAAATATAGGATGGAGTCAACTTACAAAAGTTAGGTTAGATATGTTGAGTTAATATAAAAACAACCCAAAGACTTTGGAAAAAACGAATGAATTTATTTGTAATTAAATGTCCCAAAAATTGAGAGAAAGAATAGAAATAAAATAAAATAAATAAATAGCCGAAATAAATATTAAACTTAACATTTGAAAATAAATAAAAATTCATATAAATAATTATAATTATATAAATAAAGATAAATATAAATAAAATATTACATTAAAAAATACAAACAGATTTAGAGTTACATTAAAGCAAATTGCAAGTCAGTGATTTATTAAGATAAATGGTTGCTATGAGAGTGACGGAGAATCTGAATGAAGTGGAGGAGGTGTGAGTCTGCTCTTTCAGGATGCTTCAGTTAATCAGAGGTTTCAGTAGATTTTTTACAACAACAGCAGCATCTGGCTTCCCTCCGCAATTGATTGTGAGAAGCGGTTTGTCTCGTCTGTGAATCACTTTGTTTTACTCATCACCCACGTTTTACCCCCGCTGAATACCAGTGTACAGACTCAATTTATTTCACCAAGATTGCAATTTCTCTTGTTTATGGTATGAAAATGAGTTTGTATCCAGATGAGAAGGAATCACGTTGTAATTTGTTTGCAGCTCGCTTGAATGTGATAATGAGATCCGGTTGTACGCAAGCAATTTCAATATATCTCTGCTGATGATGAAGGAAAAGAAAGTCAGAAGGATAAATACCAGAGCTGGAATCATGTCCTCACAGAGACCCAGACATTTTTGTTTCTCCTGGTAATAACCAGGAGGCTTGCTTTCCCTGCCAACATTATGCATAAGGTGAGTTATTACAATGTGTTCATATATTTTATCTGTACACAACTACTGTATAGACTGGTGCAGTAAGGAGTCCAAAAACTCAATATTTTAACGTTTGTTCTTCAACATAAAATACGTCAGAAAATACCCCACAAAAAAAAAAAAAAAAAAACTGTGTCTAAAGTGTCTAAATGCCTCACATTAGCCGCCTATAGCTTAGCGGTGGTGACGTGAAGTCATGTGACCATGCTATAGTTCCATTATAGCCCAACTTTAGCTGCCTTTAGCTTAGCGGTCGTGATGTGAAGTCATGTGACCGTGCTATAGTTCCATTATAGCCCAACCTTAGCTGCCTTTAGCTTAGCGGTGGTGACGTGAAGTCATGTGACCATGCTATAGTTCCATTATAGCCCAACCTTAGCTGCCTTTAGCTTAGCGGTGGTGATGTGACGTCATGTGACCGTGCTATAGTTCCATTATAGCCCAACCTTAGCTACCTTTAGCTTAGCGGTGGTGACGTGAAGTCATGTGTGTGGGAGAAACTTCTGTGTAGCAATGCAGTGGGAGTCACTGACTCAAGAAGGAGACACGGGGAGAGCTGGAGCTTTGATGTCAAACACTGATGGTTTATTATGAGCGTCAGCCGGAGAATTCACAAAACAAGTCCAAGAGCCAGAGGTTCTGACTTCACGGTAGAGTTGCCACGTCAATTCTGAAGAACTCTACCCAAGACCCATGTATGTAGCTAGAGTGAATAATCAACATGCTGCATAACAAGATAGAATCATAACACCTCTATCAGCTGACGCCAACAGGCAGGAACAGGGAGACAAAACACTGAGAGCACAGCAGCCAAGGTTACAGGTGCGTGTGCTCAGTCAGGACAGAACTGATAAACTGGGTCAAAGTTATGGGCTTTGGAAAATATGTCCCCAACAGTGTGAACGTGCTGTAGTTCCTTTATAGCCCGACATTAGCCGCCTTTAGCTTAGCGGTGGTGACATGAAGTCATGAAACCGTGCTGTTGTTCCTTTATAGCCCAACAACAATATGTCATCACTGTACCACTCTTTGAGATAAATATGTAACCAGCACCTTTGCAACAGATGAATACGTAAAGCTTTGAAAAATATCCCAAGGGTGAAACCGAGGGTTTATAATTGGGAAGACGTGTTTTTTGTTTTGCTTTTCAAATCACAGGTGGGGGACAATCAGTGAGAGCAGTATATACTTCGTCATAGATTAAACACTATATTCAGTTAAGTGTTAATCAGGAAAAGGCCTGTACATCTATGATGCACATTAGTGATACTAGACAAAGGGACACGTGCTGCCGCTTTTTCAACGTATTATTCCCCAGCGTATTGAGAGGTGTTGGTTCATTGTACCACTGCTTCAGAAATGCACAACATTAATTTGACTTAAGCTTCTGCAGCGCTGCACCAGTCAAAGGCTACTGAGCAGGCCAGAACAACACATGAGAGTAAAAGTGTTATTATTATTATAATGTGTGGAGTTTTTTAAGTGTTGCAGTGAAGGTCTCTCTGACTGCAGTGTGAAAACATTTTCATCTGGAGCCACGGCCAGCCTACAGAAACCAGCGCTTTGAACATTGTGAGGGAATATTTAGTTTCTGCAGGGTCAGGAAAGAGTCTTATCCTACACTCTTCAAGGTATCCGCGCTCTCTCCATCGTTGAATTCATCTTTGTTATGTGCCATTTTAGTGATTTTTTTAGAGTGTTCCGATTAACTAACGTCACATAACAAATTGTAAAAATTATTTCATATTGCCTTAAATTCCAAAGCAAAACTCAAAAAAAAAATCAAACAAGTATTCATATTATTTTATATTCTCTCCAGGGAAACACTCAGTCTCCGGGGATACATGATGTTTAATGTGTGTTTTCAAAGACAATGTAAAATATAGCCGGAGTCAATGTGTCAGAGCTGATTAGGCGACAGACTTATTACTCACATCAGGAAACACTGGATTACTGCAGGGGACCGGAGAGCTTTTGTAAATGTAATTTACTTCAGGAGTCATGCTGAGGAAACTTTAAATTCAGTCTGCAATCGAGAGTTTTCCAAATGGCTTTCTGATTGTTTGTAGTTATTAATACGTTCATAGATTGCACCACCGTGAGTTTAAGACATCAATTAAAGTAATCCGCTTTGACTGATAGGTAGAACATAAGACATGAAAACATGTGTTAGCGGGCAGTGTGTGTTCAAAATCCCTCCTTTCATGTTCTAGATTAAAAAAAGGACAAAGTTGGAACAGCTGCAACTTTGTCCCACCAAAGTTATTTTAGTGTGTGGGATAGAACCTCCCTCTGAGGGAACACAGGGATTTTAGCCTTTGCAGACCATTTACATGCACAAAAACCTATACCACACTGCATTCAATGGAAAACCCCCATAAGCAGAATAGGGCCTCTTTAAACACTTGAAAGTTCAGCATTTCATAAACTAAAACCGGTCCTACACGCTGTGAGGTAAAGGGTTGAACTTGAAACCGTTCTGTGGAGTTGTCCTTTGAATTACTTTTGTTTGTGCTGCATGAATAAACTCGCCCAAAGAGCTGTGCTAATATTAACATCACACTGGGTGTGTGGGACCAGTGTGTTGGACAAACAAAGCTCTGTCCCCTAGAGCTGTCACTACGGCAGGATGCCTACTCTCGAAAAACAGTAGAAATACTCATTTAGTATAAGTATTAAAGTCTCATTTCACCAACTTGACAACACATGTACAGAATTTAGAAAATATGTTCTTCATTTGCATGTGCTTTGGTACATTTGTGTTTTTATAATTGCATTGCTTTAGAATGTGCAGCGCGTTTCTCCTTATGGAAATGTTTTGTAGCGTGTTTGTCCCTTCCGGCTATTGTTTTTTTTAACATTCCACAAAAATGTTATATTAAATAATATTACAGCTTTGCATGTTAGAATATATGCTATGATTTAGTGCCATCATTACAATGAGAAGTGGTGGAAAAATGAGCCCAAAGTCTCCACACTTATCCAGTGCCACTTAACCTTGAGCTATTTTGTTCAATCAAGTATTACAGTTTTCTAAATAAGAAAAACAAGAACACCATGAAATATTAAATGTGTTGTTGGACTGTGAAAGGAGGTTTGATGAAGGAAGGGACTGAGTGGAGAGCTCTTCAGGCTGTTTTCCTGGTCATAGTGAAGTGAAGGATGTCTTGGGACTGGAAGTAAAGCTTGCTGTCCGAGTAATTGGTGTCATTAAAGAAGGTGAAGACATCAGTCTGTGGAGGTAAAACAACAGTGGGAGAAAGTTTTCTATTCCCTAATTTCAAAGGCCTGCCCATCTTGTCTTCCACCTTTTTTAACCTTGCAGACGCAGATTGGAAGAAATAAAGGGGCTTTCATGTGCAAATCAAGGCTCTGAACATTGTTTTAAATGTTGTTTTAAGGCCAATTCCAATGGCCTTTTATTTCATTCAAAAAGAAGCGTTTAACCAAATGTCCTTGGATTTTGTGAGTTCAATTATTCTTCCTGTTATTCATGACTCTGTTCTTTCAGGCCCAGAGCGCTATTGGCTTTCTCTACAACACATCATCCAACACAAAAGCCCTTTGAGAAAGCCTTTAAAATCTTTTTTGTTAGCAAGGTTTGCATCTCTCGCTCGATAACAACAAAACATCTCATATTGATGGGAAAGTTAGGAGTTTTTTTAAAGCTGTTACATAGTGGGGAAAAAAACATTTTTGTTGTTCCAAAGTTTTGTTTTTGATTGTTTTCTTTAACAGTTAGGACATTTTCTGCTGAAGATGAAAACAAGAGCTTTAGTAAGACAGCGTTATGCTTTGAGCTAAATGCTATTATTTACATGCTATCGTGCTAAGTACCAAGCTAGCATGTTAGTACAGCACTGTTAATTTGGCAACTTCCTTGACAGATTAAAGATTTTTCAGACCCCTTTTTTGCTACTTTATTTTAAAAAAGCAACTAGGAAAAAACTGATTTGTTCAGATGTATATTTTTTGTAAAAGCTTTCCAAATGTTGCTGAGTGTATATGGCAGTATTTGGGTCTTTGCAAACAGCACACACTCTATATGCGGTGGAGACAACATTAGGCAAATGCAAATTATGCGCATGGAGTCGCTAATACGCAAATGAGGGCAATACTTTTAGCTAGTTTTGGAGCTAGTGGTATCTACTTTGATTGGAAAAGAGTTGGACTGGTGTGGCACATGGATGTATGAAGAGATCTGAATACAGTGTCGGAGGCAGGGCCCTTGTCATCCCCATGAGAGTTGGTCAGTGAAGCATTAAGACCAAAACAGAGCAACTATAGATTCAGTAGTAGTAGCCGGATGTGAGCATGCACAGAAGAGTTTTCCCTTAAGCCCCCGATCTCTTGCTCTCGGCCCCATGACAACACGGTATGACACTTGAGTGTAGTACCACTGTTGGCCACTAGAGAAATTAGCTGTAATTAATGGCCTGCGCTCTTCCTGGGGGCTTGGTGTGACAGCTACACTGTTTACCATGTTAACTATCTTCATTTAGCAAGTTATAAGAAAGGCAATCAGGATGTTTCCTCCCAGAGCCCGGATAGCTCAGTCGGTAGAGCATCAGACTTTTAATCTGAGGGTCCAGGGTTCAAGTCCCTGTTCGGGCGAGAGTTTTCCTGTATTTCCATCGAGGGATCAATAAAGGGTTATGTTATCTTAGAACTAAAATAACATAGAGTACAGCTAAAGCAAAGAACAATGCAAATGTAGGACTTTTAGAGTATGGGAGAGATTGTTATTCTGATCTGCTGATGGCACTATGTGGAAGTTCAGGAGGGAAACGTTATTACGACATGCTTTGAGCAAAGTTAGTCAACACAAATTCCTGTCAAACCATCCAATCTTTGTAGAGAAATTTCACAATGGACTTAAATGAGCACTCTTTAGCTACAACACAGGCATGACTACAGCCTACTGTTGTTTTAACTCACTCCAATTATACACAGAAGGGAAATATTTCACAGTAAGTGCATGAAGAAGGAAGAAAACACAAAGGACAATCCGGTGCAAAAACAAGGATACCACTACAGACAATATTTAAATTACAGGGTTAAAGAACACACACACACACACACACACACACACACACACACACACACACACACACACACACACACACACACACACACACACACACACACACACACACACACACACACACACACACACACACACACACCACACACACACACACACACACACACACACACACACACACACCACACACACACACACACACACACACACACACACACACACACACACACACACACACACACACACACACACACACACGCAATTCCTGGAGACTTATCCTAACCTTAACCATAACAACACATGCCTAACCCTTACCCTAACCCTAACCAAGTCTTCACCCTAAAATTAATGATTCCCCTCATGGGGACCTCCATTATGTCCCCATAAGGGAGGTGAGTCCCCACACATGACTGTGTAAACAGATGTAGGTCCCCACAAGGATGGTAATGCTAGGCCACACACACACACACACACACACACACACACACATAGCTGTCATTATGTTTGATATTTAGTTTCTATGGTTACAGAGGGTGTTCTCCCCTCACTAGGTAAAAGGGAAGAGGCACTTTTTGAGTTCTTCAAACACACACAGTAATACAACACACTCTTAACGTTGAGTATTCTGTTCTAAATAAACTCAACTCTGACAAATGCTATTGACCCTTTGAGGAAAATTCATTCATCAAAAACTATTTTTACAGTGAACAAATGTGTTTGTTGTCAAAATATCGTCTTTATTTGGATTTATATAAATAACGTTATATATATTGAAACTGTGCTTTGTTACAGTTTCTCCACTTCATAAGAAATAAATAGTTAAAATAGTATATCAATATTTAGAAGCTAAGAGAGCTTAAGTAAGCAAAAAGGATTATATATATTTTATAATTTTTTAGATGCATGCTGATCTTTTATTGGACATTTTAGTTGAACTTATTTGTTCCTATGTTATCTTAAATCGCATATTATTTGCAACTGCCATAAAATAAAGTGTTCTGTTTAACTATGGTTACAAATGTTGTTAACATTGGTCAATTTTTTGCCATCATAGTTCAGATTTGAGTTATTGTCTTTTTTTCCTAGTATTTATTTGTAAATTTTTGTTTCGTTTTATGTCTTGTTTTCATTCTAAAAAAAGGTTGTTAACCAATTCAAAAACAATGTAGTGATGAGTAAGAATGAAGCTGTCCATAGAATTCTGTCTATCAGTGATCAGAAACGTATTTCCTGTGTTTCCTGCTCTGATGGCACGCAGCAGCACAGATGGCCGTCACATCTTCAGATCCTTCTGTTGGATGTGATCTAGAAGCATCTTAATACCCGGCTGTCCTCTGAAACAAACAGCAGACATGTTTCTCAGCGGAGCAGCTTGAAGCACATATTCCCTGAGAGGATGTTCCCATCAGTTTTCCTTGGTTCTTGTTGAACCTGTCATATACCATACAGAGAGGCCAGATATTTCATATGCTGTTTCTGCAGAGGGATGTAAGGGAGGATTCCTGCTGACATCTGACCTTTAACACATAATTGGTGGTTTATTTCTCTAGTTGTTGTGATTTAATTTGTACAATTAAAGGTTTGGCTGTCTGTATTCTTTTCAAGTTTTTACAATCAATTCAACTAAAACCTACTGTTATGTACAGTGTTCCATTTTAAGTTGCTTTTTGGCACTTCTTTGGAATAAATCGAACTCTAATTAAGGTACAGACGTGGTAAGAGAAGTCGAGCACTACTTCTTTTAAACTGTTTTTGGCAGTCTGTATTTTGGATCAGAAACCAAATGTTTATGTTATTATCGGGCTTTTGGAAATAGTTTTTAACAATGAAAAACATTTAGGATGTGCTTTTTTGTAGCAAATGTTTTTCCAGAATGCCGTCTGTTTGAAAACTCTTTTCCAATTTCAATAGATAACAAACCAATGCTGCCATATTTCACCTAAAGCACATTTCATCAGCAGCCCCAAACATGATGTCCTATGATCAGAATCAAAATCCTTCATCTATCCCGGGGGAATTGTGTTTTTGGAGTGTACTGGATTTTAGAATAACATTTAAATGTGTAATCAAGAAATGAAGTAAAAGTGTTTAGTTGAAAGAGTTAGAATAAAAATGTGCAATAAAAGTTTTAAACATTTTAAAAGATTATAATTTAAAGGTCACCTATCATGCTATTTTTAGGCAATAGCATAGGTCTCAGATATATACAAATATATAAAAAACATGTCTATGAAGTGTTTTGCTCAAAATACCAAACAGATCACCCATTCTAGCCATGCCTCATATCCCTCTATTTCACTTCCTGTTTCAAAAGTGCTGATTTGGGGGATAAAGCTTTAAAAAAATAAAAATGGATACAAAATAAAAAAGGAGGGGGCTGAGCTCATGCGGGACCCGGCAGCTACTGTCTAAACTAAATACTGCCGTGATGAAACGCCATATCATGGATTATCAAGGATTCTCTCTGAAACAGTATGGAGCTCAAAGGCTTTCTCTCTTGCCGGTTATACCACAAGGTGAGTTCCTTTTTATTTCCTGCTTCTTCACACACATGCTCTCCAGTACAGGTTAGCTCTGAGTGTTAGCGATGCTAATGTAAACACCGACCATATTACGTCCAAAACAGTCGGGCATTGTTTCTGATAGCAACGTTTCTGATTGGGCCGTGGGTCCACATTTCAGATATTACGTCATATCGGACGCAAATCTGGATCAGCTCCGTTGTAGCCCCGTTTTTAGAGATGTGGGTACGGAGGAAAAGAGAGAGGGTTTTATTTTCTGACGCTGTGTGAGTTCCCTGACACGCCGGGGACACAAATGTATAAAAGACATCAAAAAGTGCATTTTACATGATAGGTCCCTTTTAAATGAATCAAATACACATTTATATAAATATAACAAGTTCAGTCAAATAATTGCGATAAGAAAATATGTATATAAGAATAAGAAGTCAAGTAAGAAATGTGCAATAACAATGTAAAATAGAATGGAATTACAGTATTAATATAAACCAAACAAGTTAAAGTAAACTATTCAATTGAAAGATAAACTAAAGTAGAGTACAAATACAAACAGTACTTTTGCAATGGTTCTGTTCCTTGCAGAATTGTGCATGTTTTTATAAAGGCGGCCCAGATTTTGAACAAAGTGTCTGATTGAATCGCTCTGGGAGAAACAGGACAGAACAAAGGAAGATAACAAGAGTGTGAGACGTCTGCAGGTTTCTGCCCTTCCTCCAACATTAGACTTCCCTTCCTGCTCACTGATTACAGTCGTATGATGAAGGTGGAGGTGATTTGGACTGGAGGCAGCCTTCTGAGCACAATCTACTTCCTGCCATGTGCACTCATTACATATTGTGTGGACAATAGGAGCTTTAACACCAGTAAGGCAGATAATCAGGAACAGACTGATTTTCACTCAGAATACTGTTGGCCATGATTGTACTTTATTTCCGCTGTATTGAGTTTCATGTGTTAAGGAAGTGTTTTACATATTTAACAAACACTTTGTTCACAGTCTGATCCTTGAAATGTTCCTGACATGAGTTTATCTCGAAAAGGTTTGAAGAGTGCATTATAAGGTGAGAGACAGCTTCAAAGCCTTAATAGGATGCATTGCTGGAGATATAGCAGTTTTAATTTAATTAAAACAGCTGCACCTCTAACTTCAGCCACCCAGGAAAGAGTGTGCTACTGTGAGGCAAGATCTGAGAAGAAATGCATTGTAGGCTCCAACATGCATGAACAAATTCAAATCTGCTCTTATTTAAAACAGTTGTTTCACTCTATAACTGGTAGTGAGAGAAGTACTCAAAAATGGAATTGGCTGAATTGTTTTATATTGTGTATAAGCAAATTATCTGAATCTGTAAAGTTATTAAAGCTAAAGCTCACATTATGTAATGGAGTAAAGGGTACAATACTTGCTTGTACAATGTAGTGGAGTAGAGATATCAGGTATAGCAAAACAATTGAAATATTTAAGTAAAGTACAAATACCTCAAATAAACGTACTGGTGTTGTAATTGTTCTTTTTTTAACCATACAAATGTTTGAATATGAGATTTTATGTGACAAGAAGGTAATTAGTGCAACAGCAGCAGGACTTCCAGCTTGAACTACTAAAAGAAATAATGCTGCAGAAAATTACTTTTCCTAGTGATGATACATGTCATTACACACCTCCACACCACGTGGGGGTGCTGTCTGGTTGTGGGTGTGCTTTGTGGGTGAACGTTCACAGGTTCATGGCTGATGAGCCGCACCTGTGGGAGGATACCTGCCTGATGAGCTACACCTGGAAAGGAAAAGGATATAGGAGGAGTCCAGGGTTGCATTCCAATAGTCAATTTAGCTTAGGAATCTTCCTAACGGAGTGAAATGACCCGGAAGTACGTCAATTGCAGCCATGCCAAGTGCCGTTCCAATTCTCCAAATGAAAGGAAAGGAGGTTTCAAACTTCCTTTATAACCTCCTTTAGCTTAGGAACCACTGGACCTCCCTAACCGAAAGGAGAGGAGGAAATGCTGCCCCACAATGCATTGCAGCCGCAGCATTTGCCGTCACAACAGTCGGCCGTTCACGGAAACAACCGATTATGACCGAGAAATGATATCATGAAAGTTATGGTTCTTATTAAGCATTTTAAAACGTATGTGGTAAGTTGCCAAAGTGCTTTTTTCTGAACGTTCATCAGTATTATAATCAAAAAGAGAAATATGAACGTTAGTTTTTACTGAAATGATCAAATAAAGTCAACATCTCACAGTCTTTACTGAGCTGTGTTTGTTCAACTTTTAAAAGATGTTTGAATGGTGATGTACACAGTGATAGATGTTAAGGACTAACGTTTATAATAAATACATTTGTATTGATTTTAAGATATGTTCATACAATCATACGTATTGGGATCATTTGTATTAATGTGGACCGGAGGGAGAGGGTGACGAGCATACGTTTCACTTTCCTTTTTTATTTCAATTCCAACTTTGTTCATGAAGAATATGTTTCTCTGTTGTCCCCGTTCATAAAGCATAAAACAACAGCATCAGAGCACGGTGCAGAGTCTCTAGATGAGTTCACAGTAGTCCCTCGTTCTTATTAAACATCCATGTTGTAGTCCGCTGTATAGAAAACTGTAGTTTCCATAGTTTCCCCACAGCAGCAGACGCACATTCATGACGTCCGCTGGCGCATCATAAACACGTCGGATAGCGAAAGTGCATTCGGATTCTCTAAAGTACCGCGGTCTCTTCTCCTAAGTCCTTTTGAATTATCCTATCCACTATCCCTTAACCCTGTGACGTTTCACTCAGAGGTCAAGGAATAGGAGATAGGGTTAGAATTTAGGAGCTGATTTTTGGATTATCGGAACGCAACCCAGCAGTCACTCCGGGCCAGCTTCAGGGACCTGTTGCTGGTTCTCTTCACTACATTGGTTATTGAGAATACAATTTTTTTATTTTCTTACCCTTCGTCTCGCCTGCCTGCTTTTTGTTGCAGCCCAGGAGCCGGGTTGTAACACTTGTTATACGCTTTTATCCAAAGCGACTTACATACTCAATACTGTGGTCAATCCCCACAGGAGCAATTTGGGGTGAAGTGTCTCAGGGACACAACGACATGCTGACTGCAGTGGGGTTTGAACCTGTGACCCCCTGATCCCAACACCAACGCACATCCCACTGCATCACACGCCTCCCCGATACCCTCCATTCACTCACATTTACCATTGACCTGCAGAATCCCAGCAATGGTTAATAACATGGACGGATTGATTTGAAGCGTGCCAAAGTAATGACAAAGTAACTCATAAAAGATAACGTTACATGGCTAGAGTTGTTTATTTGTATTCCACTTGCACCATACAGATAATAAATATGCAGCAGAAGCAGGAAAGTGTTTGCATTTTGGGATTTTTCTAAAGACAGTGACTTTTAAAAAGCAACTTGTATCCAGCTTCAGTCGATACTCTGCTTTCCATCTAATGATCCGCCTCTTAGAGAAACAAGGCTGCAAACTATTCTTTATTTGCTGTTTCGTAACTATCAATTTGGGCTCTTTTTTCTGTGATTAGTGGAGTAGCAATTTTAATAAAAGCAGAATGTGTGTCTTTAAATGCTGAGCTATTGAATACCAAGAGGGAGGAAATGGACTATTATCTCTAAACGGCCTTTATCTTTACTAAACAGAATGAAACATACAATTGTGTCTACTCCTGCACTTGATTTGTTGTAATTTAGGTATAGTCCATTACAGAAATTAGGTAATAACATTAAAAGGGAGAGTTTTTCATGATTTACATCCAATTTAAACTGCCTACTGAATTGCTTTGCAGTCAGCATAATTTTTTTGCAACTCTTCTCATTTGATGTGCTGAAGCTCAAAGAAACATTCAGATATCATTCAGCATGATTCTGCATAATGAAGGTAATCCAAATGTAAAGTACCTGTGGATCCTCTCGTGCCGAGTCACCTCAGGAGCCGCTCTCTTTTAGTTCACAGCCACACACTGATGCCATGAGGCTTTCTGTGCCAATAAAAAAAGCATAGATTAGCTGAAAACAGAACTGGTGATGCACAAAATGATCCATAATGAAATGCCTCATTATGTCCAAAAGCACTTTCAAAATAAAGTCAGTGAGTACCCGACCAGGCAAACTAACTGTAGCGGCCAAAATCACATAGTTTAAAAGTATGATTGCCACTGAGGCACCGAATAGCGAATCTTACGGAGGGAATGATCCAAGTCCAAACAAGATCGTCAGTTCTGTGCATTTTATTCCCATCACAAAGGTACAATGAACAGGTTTACTTTCCTCAAGCCTTTCCTATGGCTTTCTTTCTTGCTTGCTTGCTTGAATCACCCTGATAGAAAACGAGATGCCTACTAGTGCTCTACTCCCTCCACCACCTGTCTCCAATATAGACAATCACACCAGGTGCTCTAATCACCCAGTGCCCAAAGAGGCCTTACAAAAATAAAATTAAAATACTTTAACTAACCACAATAATATCACTAAATAATAAAACATTTACTATGTACAAAAACAACAAGAAAACAAATGTTAAACTATTAAATCATATATAGCTCCAACACTAACACTAAAAAGGCTCTTTAGAACAAACCATTGAGGTCCAATTCCAAACCCCTACAAATGTACACGATGTTTGTGCGTCGCACGGATGATCTTAGGTCATCCGTAACTATTGACCATGTGCGACGTGTCCGTGATGAAACAAGCTGTGTACACTTTTACTAATAAACTGTGCGAAAATAAGATAGACATTGTATATTTTCATACAGATGGTAATTTAGGATCAGATATATCTTTGTCCAACCTATAATTGGTAGAAGTGTGCATTTTTTTGTGAAGCTTTGTATATTTACAGGAACAAAAACAACTCAGAAACAACAGATTAAAAAACAAAGAAGATCACAAAAAAATTAACTCCAGGGTTTCCAACACATAGACTTTACTTTAAAGGTGCCATGTCATGGCCATTTCCACTGATCATAATTCCATTGTTGTGGTCTACTAGAATAGATTTATATTGTGCAATTTTCCAAACTCACATTGGTTTCACATACAGCATCTCTATAAAGTATGTGTATTCAGCAGTATTCACTCTCTCCACTAAACGGCTCGTTGCAGCGCTTGCCCCCCCTGTGAGCCCAGTGTGCTCCGATTGGTCGGGACCAGTCGGGACGTTGTGAATCGCGTTGGGCTCCGTGGAGGTGTGATTTCCTTGTTTAGCGATACACAGCGAAACACAGCCAAACTCACCCTGAGCACACACAAAGTCACAGCCGAAGTAAAAACAATAAGTGTGGCTTGATATTGAGTAAGAAAAAGGTTGATAAACGCTGTGAGAATGGGTCTGCAGAGAGAATGGGTCTGCAGAGAGAATGGGTCTGCAGAGAGAATGGGTCTGCAGAGAGAATGGGTCTGCAGAGAGAATTTCACCACGATCCCAACTGTCTGTTATCAGCCTGCAGCCAGGGAGGAGAAATCAGCAGAGCTGCCTGCACTGAGTGTGTGAGGAAGTCCGTGGATTGGTCAATTTGGACCAATCAGCGGGGGCTTAACGTAGCGGCTCCGCGGACGTAATGTAACGGCTCCACGGATTGGTCCATTTCGTTCCGGGGACGACATGACATAATGATGTACCCGGAAGAATCAAATGGACAGTGACGCATCTCCAACAAGGCGTTTTGGGGAGGTGTGTTAGAGTTTTACTCGCTACATGGTGTACTTTGAGGGTTTTGACTCTGCACACCGTTTACATGCATAAAAACCTTCATAACACACAAGGGGACGGGTAATAACCGGAAAAGCATGACATGTCACCTTTAACGTCCGCCAAAGCATATTTCGTGACATATTTAGGATTAATCTTTTTGTATCCGTCCTCGTGCACAACGCCACCTGCGATCGATTAACTACCCCTCCTGTACCTGCTT
Organism: Gymnodraco acuticeps; assembly: GCF_902827175.1. NCBI lineage: Eukaryota > Metazoa > Chordata > Actinopteri > Perciformes > Bathydraconidae > Gymnodraco > Gymnodraco acuticeps. The sequence goes on along the minus strand of NW_022991064.1, from coordinate 946,095 downwards.
GCTCAGCTATCACGTGAAGGGTCTGCTTTATGTGCTCCGCCCCTCCCCCGTTGATGTGCTTGCTCCACTAGCACCCCCCCCCCCCCCCTTCTCGGCTACCACGACAACTATATGAAACACTGAACTCCACTCTAATATTGACTCTTATTGGTTCAATTAACCATTTATATGCATTTCTATAAATGTGGTCATAATCATTAATTAATTGTGATTTATACATTTATTTTGTCTTTCTTTATACTCCCGGTATTGTATTATTGTTTCAGCCCCTGAAATGTGAAACTTATCATAAAGTTTGCAGTCATTTTGCTTTAGGATTTACTCAGAACTTACTGAAGGCTATTGTATTTGAATAAGCCATGCCTTCTGCCCTCCCACTTCATCGCACTTTTTTTTTCTTTTTTCCTTTACTGTATATTATTATTGAATTACTGAAATAAACAAAACACTACATTTACTGTTGGAGATTCTTTTTCTCATATTTCACATCTCCTTCCCTCCATGCCTCCTCCTTTGAGATCAGTTTTCTTTTAGTTGTGGAATCCATCAGGGATAATGGTTTCTTCTTGGATTCACCTCATCAGTTTACTTCATGAAAAGAGCAATATGCTGTGTAGTCAATGTACAACAACAGCTTCACGATTGGCTTTCAAACTCACAGAGCCGCAAATAACTCATTCCGAAACAGCGAAAGCAGATACATTGCGAGTAGAGATAAGAACAGATACACTAAATGATGCCTTGTGACTGATGCTGCTTTATGTTGGCGGTGACATCGACTTCAAAGTGCTTTTGTTGTCCCCGAGAGGCTGTAACGAAGCTTTGACAACGAGCACAGAAGGCTGAGGAATACTAAGCACCCCGAGCAAATGCCAGCAACAGATTGAGTGATTTCACTGAAATAGTGTTGCACGGTGTACCGATACTTGAAAGGTACCGCGATACCCTGCCGTTAAAAACGGTACGATTCCTCCGTTTCATTAGTATCGGTACTTTAAGAATGACGGGGAAAAGTACTCCGGTGAGAAAGCGCCGTTTTAATAAGAGCCGTGTGTGTTGAGCGCTCTGCTTCCACTCCCTGCACTGCAGCCGTGCCTGCAGTCCCGCCCCTCTCAAGCACGTTCTAAGTCCCTCCCCTCTCTCGTGCACGCGGCCACGCTCTAGCTGCCAGAGTATGTGAGAAAACTATAGGTTACTTGCGTAACCCCAGTTCTCAGAGTAACATGAAGTGAGATGTCTCACTATGGGATGCGCCTCATCGCGGAGCAAACAGAAGCATCAATCTCATTACGCCAATCCTGATTGGCTGGAGATCTTGACGTCAGCATCAGGGAAATCACCCCCTATAAGTAGCTTGCGCCACAACGCATGCGCCATTCAAAATAAGCACCTCTTCTCGCTTCACCATAGCAAGGAGGGCCGTCTGGTGAGACATCTCACTTCATGTTACTCTGAGAACTGGGGTTACGCAAGTAACCTATAGTTCTCATTCATAACACTCCGTTCGATGTCTCACTATGGGAAATTGTAGCTCCCGTATTGCCAGACGAGCTTATCTCGAAAATCACCAAACCAACCAGAACTTAACAGGTAGAGCTCTGACTCAACCAGGTGCCCAGCACTGCTTGAGTCACACTGGGAGCAGAACGTCCAGCCTGTTAGGAGGCAGACAAAAGTGAGCGGCGAGGACCAGCTCGCCGCTGCACCAAAGTCTTGGATGGGAGACATCCTGGACAGAGTCCAGAATGCAGCCAGACTCTGAGTCGAAAGAGCTCGCGGACCCGAGGGTGCCTGCGAACTCTGACTCGTATGAGCCCCAAAGCAATTGCTTCCACAGACCAGTGGGAGAGCCGTTGCTTAGTAACAGGCTTGCCCTTATAAGGGTTAGCCCAGGACAGAAGGGGTTGGTCATTATGACAAAGCACCCTTGATCTGTCCCTGTACGTGCGTGAAGCACGGGCTGGACACGGCAAATCCGGCCGCTGTTCCCCGGAGGAATACAGTGGCGGGGGGGGATGCCTTAATGTCATATGTGGTACCCGAACCGACCGCCTTAAGATAAAGGCAGGGTCAGGCTTCAACCACACTCTGTTTTCCCTGGGGCAAACTGAGTGCATGAAAACTGTACAGATAGTGCATGAGTGCCACTGGCTCGCTTGGCAGCTGCCAGGGTCAGCGTCATGTCACACTGTATTTAGATTGTACCACTCACGGGCCAGGCCCATAGAGCCAAGCGCTCTGGGTGTGGGTGAAAGATCGCCCCCCCCGCTTGGGACAGTATGTCCCTGCGTAGTGGGAGCTGCCATGGCTGCCCGCACAGCAGCTGATATATCTCCGCTAGCCAGTACATAGCTGGCCAGTGCGGAGCTATCAGGATAAGTGTGTGGCGTTGCTCTCTCACTCTGGCCAGAGTTGGGGGTATCAGAGCCAGGGGTGGGAACGCGTACAGAAGGCCCGGGGGCCAATTGTGCGCGAGTGCATCCACGCCTAACGGTGCATTTAGATCGCGCATCGAAAAGAACAGCTGACACTGAGCGTTGTCTTTCGATGCGAACAGATCCACCGCGGCTCTGCCGTAACGCACCCACAGTTGGCTCACAATCCTTGGATGTAGAGTCCAGTCTGCATAAAGTGGTATACCTCTGGACAGTAGATCTGCCCCGAGGTTCCTCACTCCCGGTACGTGCGTCGCTCTCAGAGAGAGGAGACGCCTACCGCTCCATAGGATAAGTTTGCGCGCCAGTGTGTGTAACTGGAGAGAACGCAAACCCCCTTGGCGGTTAATATACGATATTGTGGTCGTATTGTCTGTCCTCACGAGGACGTGATGTCCCCTGAGGAAAGGCAGAAAGCGTTTTAGGGTGAGAAATACCGCTAAAAGCTCCAGGTAATTTATGTGCGCCCGCTGGAGGTCTCTGCTCCAGAGACCCCTCACCGGGCGACCTTCATAAATACCTCCCCAACCTGTCAGACATGCGTCCGTGGTGTAGGCACACCTCGTACTAGAAAAGTCGGGTACAGCCAGTGGCGCAGTGCCATTACGCATTTCACAGTAACCATCACTCTCCGCGCGCCATGGCGCGCAGGGTTTAGTTTTAGGGCGGCCACCCAGCGCTGAAACTCCCTCATGTGTAAGCGTCCCAGTCGTACGACCAGGATGGCTGACGCCATGAGCCCCAGCAATCGCAGGCATGATCTGAAGAGAACATGTTTGCGCAGCTGGAAAAGAGCGAGACAAGCTCTGAAAGCTTTCACTCTATCCGCTGACAAGCGAGCTGAAAAGGGCACCGAGTTCAGGTGTAAACCCAGGAAGAGTATAGTCTGCGCGGGGCACAACATGCTCTTCTCTGTGTTTATTATGAAACCCAGGTTGAGCAGGTGCTTTACGAGGACATTTGTCTGCGTAACAGCCTCCTGCTCCGACTGTGCGAGAAGCAGCCAGTCGTCCAGGTAGGTCGCCAGGCGAATACCCTGTTGTCTTAACGGGGCTATCGCGGCTTCCGTACATCGTACAAACACCCTTGGACTGAGAGACAGACCGAAGGGGAGTACTCTGTATTCATAACAGATCCCCTGAAATGCGAATCTCAGATATTTCCTGTGTGGGTAATATACTGGGATGTGAAAATACGCATCTTTCAGGTCGACTGATGTGAACCAGTCGTCTTGTCGCACGAGCCGCAGCAGAGATGTGTGAGTGAGCATTCTGAACTTATATCTTCTTAGATATTTGTTCAGAGCCCTCAAATCAAGTATTGGCCGAATTCCGTTCCCTCCCCGTTTGGGAACGAGGAAGTACTTGGAATAGAAGCCGCCCTGACTCTGCTCGGCGGGTACAATAGATATAGCCCTCTTTTCTAGGAGAGAGAGAATCTCTTTCTCCAGAATATGGGCTGACTCTCCTCGGGCCTGCGAATGCAGAATGCCCGAGAAGCGAGGGGGGGTGACAGCGAATTGGAGTCTGTAGCCCCGTGTTACTGTCTTGAAAACCCAAGCAGATGATGTGAGCATCTTCCACTGCATGCTCCTTAGAGCCAGTGGAGATGTCACATCTCTTCCCCTCTGAGTCTCTATTTGTTGTGTTATGGGGCCCTCTAGTGTCTGAACACAGTGGTGCCCCTTTTCGACAATCCCCACCGACACTGCGCATGCGCATGACGGTGGTGCCTTCACAACCCCAGCCGGCACTGCGCATGCGCGTGGCGGTGGTGCTTTTAAAACCCCAGCCGGCACTGCGCATGCGCGTGACGGTGGTGCCTTCACAGACCCGCCTGTAATCCGCCTTTTGAGAGATGCCGAAGCTGCTCTCAGAAGGGGAACAGTTGGCGGGCTGTTTATTGGTTTTATTGTTTTTCTTATAATTTTTTTGAGCTGCGCCCTCGGCCTGAAGCCTGGATGCGTCAGCGGCAAATGTTTAATGACAGAGGAACAAACAGATTTGTGACATGTGTTTTTGCGGACTTGAGGATGGTGTTGAGGCATCTCTCGAGGCGGCGGGAACACATTTAGAGCTGGGGAACCATGGACTTCCAGCTCTGTCACGGAGGGGAGAAGGAGGGGCTGTCACGCCGCTCGCTTCTTCTTCCTCGCCTGCTGGCCGAAATTCTGGGTTGGCTGCGCCTGAGCTGCAGCCGGAACCGGAGATTTTCTGGGCCAGCTCGCCCTCGTCTCTAGCCTGGGCTGGGGACTCGGGGCGGGCTGCGACCTCTGCGTTTTCGGTGTTTTAAACCGAGCAGGGTTCAAGGCAGCTTGGGCGAAGGACTGCTGCTGCGAAGGCAGCGGCTGGACCCTTCGAGGGAGGCAGAGGTGGAGTGCCTCGTCCTCCCTCTTTTTCGACTCACACCTCCTTTGCATGGAAGCAAGAGCGGAGCCGAAAATTCCCTCGGGAACGATGGGCATATCCAGCACATCCTCCTTTTCCCGGTCTGGGAGGTTGGTGAGGTTGAGCCATCTCGCTCTTTCCTGCACCACCATGATCCCCATTGCCTTACCCGTGGCCTGGACGGCGCAGCGTTGGACACGGAGACAGATGTCTGTGACCGCCGCCATCTCGTCCAGAGTGGCTGCACCCGGGTTACCCGACAGGTCCTCGCAGAGCTCCGCTTGGTAAGCGGTTAGCAGCGAGGCCACATTCAGGGCCCTGGCGGACAACGCTGCGGCTTTGTAGGACCGTTCAGTCATTGTCGACTGAAATCGGTCCGACTTTGCCGGCAGCGTGGGGATCCTGCTTGGTGACGGGCCCATCCTCGGTAGGAGGTGGGCTGCTACCAGCGGTTCCATGGGCGGTATGCGGAGCAGGCCGAGCTTCTCCATTCCGTCACAGTCTAGGGAGGAGGCACCCTGGATTGGGACCTTGTTGCTGAAGGGCCGGTCTCTCCACGAGACCGACACCTCATCCAACATCTCCGGGAAGACCGGAAGGAGTTGTCTCTTTGTCCGCGCTGCTTGGGGAAAATGTTTCCCTTCGTAGCGGGACCTGGAGGTCTCCTTGGCCATTTCAGGCCACGGGATGTCGAGTCTGGCCGCAGCGCGTTTGCACACGGCCTGCAGGTCAGACAGACAGGGCGAAGCTGGTAAGCTATCGTCTGGGAGAGCAGCCCTCGCTCCAGGCTTTGCAGCCTGAGCCGATGACATGAAGATGTCCTCTTCATGTTCATCCGACTCGGACAGGAGGAACACCGAGGCGTCCTCTTCGTCCTCGTCGTAATCCAGCTCGAGGACATCCTCCGCGGGTGAGACCATGGTGAGGTCTAACTGGGAGCCCCAGCTCGGTAAAGCGTGGGGTCCCGTTCCCGCGTGTCTTGCCGCCACCGGGTCCCGGCCTGCCAGGGCGCGGGAATCCGGTTCTGCGGCCATCGCAGATACTGAGCCCCAGACCGACATGGAGAGGGGTTCACTCTCTGTGGCAGATGCCCCCGCGTCTTGACTGCCGGCCGGCAGGTCAGAGGACATGGGGGGTTCCTGCTCCGACAGGCTAGCTTGGCGTGCTAGCCGTCGGCGGAGGCTCTTTGCGGTGAAGCGGACACAATGTCCGCACGAGCCGGGGTTGTCGATAGCGCCTCGGGCGTGTTCCAGCCCGAGGCAGGACGAGCAGACCTGGTGTGTGTCTGTGCCCGAGATCTTCAACCCGCAGCCGCAGAGTCGAGCCACCGAGTCCCTGACTCCTCTGGTGTGAGGGAGAGGGGCGTCCATCTTGTTCGCCTCGTGGCGTGGAGAGGACCCGCTCTCAACAGGTAGGTTGGGAGAAAAAGAGGTAACCACCCTGTCCTTAATCCGGAGAAAAGGACGGTGTGGGTCTGTTATTCCCAGAGAATACTGACTGGTGTGGCAGTATGCTCCTTTTAATCCTTTCCTCCTCCGTGGGGAAGAGAAAAGAAAAGACTTCCTCGCTACCGTGGTGTCAGTAGTGAGGGAGCAAGCTAACGCTAGCTTGAAAAAATCAGACCTAGCTTACTTTCCGGGGAAAGAGAGCGGCGAGGTCGATTTCAACAATAACTAGCGTTAGTAATGACCGTCTTCCTGCGAAGCAGAAGGAGTAGCCGGCAAGCGCCCGTCGACCGAAATGGATATTTGGGTTCAGTCTGTGGACCGTGAAGCTTGTCCGGCTACCATAGAGATGTGCTCTGAAGCGAGAAGAGGTGTTTGAATGGCGCATGCATGTGGCGCAAGCTACTTATAGGGGGTGATTTCCCTGACGCTGACGTCAAGATCTCCAGCCAATCAGGATTGGCGTAATGAGATTGATGCTTCCGTTTGCTCCGCGATGAGGCGCATCCCATAGTGAGACATCGAACGGAGTGTTATGAATGAGAACGAGAAGCATGTCTGCAAGTGGGAGTGCAACTGCCGCTGCGCCTCGGCTTGTTGACAAAAAAGACGCCAGAAGCGAAATTTGGAAGTATTTTAGCTATATCTCTGACAGTGAGGGCAAGCCTACGGACACCACGAGGCCTGTCTGTGAGAAACGTTTTAGATCCCTGCAAACCAAGAGAGCCAACACATCAGACTTGGCTAAGCACCCGCCGACCGGCATCCAGACAGGTTAGCGAATGTGATAGATCAGTGGTTCCCAAACGGTGTGCCGCGGCACACTGGTGTGCCGTGAGACAAGTCCGGGTGTGCCGTGAGACAAGTCCGGGTGTGCCGTGGGATTTTGTGACAACCATACGTTATTATTGCAATATACAACTACACAAAAATAATTATTTTTTAATTTACTATATCAGTACTTTGTAGGTTTATATGTACGTAATCTGCGCGACTTGCGCGTCCACATCTCCACGTGCAGTGCTGCATAAACATGGCTGAGTCAGCAATAACTCTCGAGGGGTGGAGGTATGCCCATTATTTTGAGTTCGTCCGAAGAATAGACAGGAATGTGACGGTGAGGTGCAAACTGTGTCCAGGCCAGAAGCTGTTATCCACTGCTGGAAACACCACGTGGTCAAACCTCAACAAACACCTGCAAAGAACACATTCTAAGGTGAAGCTACAGCACAGCTATTTGTTGTTTGTTTATATCACGCAGTCTGTTCTTCTTCTCTGTCTTCCGGTTGTTGCCTGTTTTGAATGACAAATACACACTACCGCCGCCTGCTGGTAAGGAGAGTTATTGCCACTCACGCATGCGCAGTTCGTACGTGCTCGGCGAGTAAAGTAACGAGTTACTTTATGTAGATAGTAACGAAGTATTGTAATATATATATTTGTTTTTAAAGTAATATGTAATATATTTTAAAAAATTAGAAACGACCCAATCTCTGGAGTTGGCGTTCTCTACTCTGGTTTACATGAAGAACAACAGGAGGTCACGGCTCTCTGTTGAACAGGACTTGCGAGTGGCCCTCTCCTCAGTGCCACCAAGGATTAAAAAATTCTGCGCTCCCCGACAGGCACATGCATCTCACTAATTTGTAAGTCGGCAAAAATATTTACAATAGCACATGTTTCAATGCTGATTGCTGAAATGTCTGGTTTAAATGAGTGTGTTGCTGCTTTGATGAAGCCTACATTTGATAACGTTTTTAATTAATTTCTGAAATGTTTCGTTAATAAATAGTAATATAGTTGTCTTTGTCACATTTTATTTGGCATTAGTAAATAATTATGCACATTTACAGATATTTTACATGATATGAGTGATAACACGTGTTATAAGGGCTATTTTTGCACAATAGGTGCTATGAGATTTTTACTTGTCCTTTGGTGTGCCTTGGGCACAAAAAGTTTGGGAACCACTGTGATAGATAACATAATTACATCATGCTCAAGCCCATGCCCTCAAATCTAAGTCAAACAAGTGTAATTTATTTTGTGACAAACGAACGTTTTCGTAGTTTGACGAGGCAATTAATGGCAATGATAACTGTTTAATATGGCTATCTTTTTAGCTAACTTACCAATGTGGCTAACATCGGCTAATAATTATTTATATTACTGTAATAATTACATTTAAGACTGTTTCCCTTTTTTTTTAGAAAAGTATCGAAAAATAATCGGAATCGCAATTCTTGACTTGGTATCGGTATCGAAACCAAAATGTTGGTATCGTGACAACACTACACTGAAACCACAAATCCAGACGGATCTCAGGTGTTCTATCAGCATCTGGATGCACTGAGATTCATGCTATCCCATGACAAACTTTAGGCGCATTCACACCGCAGTACTTTTCCCACAAAAGGTTCATGAGAACTTAGTTCATGAGAACTCTTTAGTTCTCATGAACTAAGTACAGATCGCGTTCACACCGGAATAAGTCCCTGGGGGAGGATTAGGCAAATGAAGCCGCTGACGTCACTTCTTCTTCTACTGCTTTGGGTTTACTGGCAGGCCGCAAACCACTTCACGGCGTATACTGCCGCCCAAAGTCCCCGGCCGGAAGTCCCCGGAGTTGGGGACTGGCTTCAGTAGAAGCTGCTGGGACTCCCAGCAGCTTCTACTGAAGCCTTCTGAGTAAATCGCCAGAACGCCGACACCTCCTGATCTCCACCGCTCCCATGTTTTATTTTGTGTTGCCATAAGTTAGTCTCTCTGCGTTTGTGCGCTGGGCTAATGCTAATGCTAATAATGCTAATGCGAGGATAATAAAATGGCGGCTTCACAAAACTTTTTGGGTTTTTTACGGGGCGTGGTTTGCAATCCGCCCAGCCAATCAGACATAGGAACCTTTTTCTCCCACGAAAGTCCCTACTCTCTAGCAGGGACGGAAAAGGGGGTGAAAAGGTTCTCATGAACTAATTTTAGTTCCGGCTCTTTTTGGTGTGAACGCAACATTTCGGAACTATATCGGAACTAAAGTGGGAAAAGTACTGCGGTGTGAACGCGCCTTTTGCCTTTTGAACGCAGGCTTTTCAACGAGATTTCATACAGGTTGTCTGTTTCCATCTCATTTCACACACCGAGGTCTAAGGTGGTGGTGAATGTGAGGAAGAGGAAGGAAATGCTTCGCTCTCAAACAGCATACAGATGAAAGATGTGCAGAGAGGGAACATCAGAGTGGTCTGTTGCACTGAAGTTTGTTCTTCTCACCTTCTGAAAGCAGCTTGGAAAAAGCTTTTTATTTCCACCTACAAAAGGCAAGAATACGAGGCACGCAATTAGTAAAACATGAAATGGGAGATAACTAAAATAGAGCTGACAAAACTGTGAATGTATGATGCTAGAGTACAAATCCAAAGGTATAAATATTTATGTTACTGTTATATATAATAACCATTAACAGTAACAGAAATTATATTCTTATGTAACCCAAATGTCCCATAGCCTCTCTGAACACCATGGGACTCTGCGTTGTGTTTGTTATTGGTGATGGGATGTTATGCAGAGGGGTGGAAAACAGGACACAGCAGATCGGATTGCGGTGGAGACGCTGAGTGGCGATTTATTCTTCACAATGGCAGCTCTTCTGACACACCAATACAATAACCAAATGAACAGACAAAACATAAACATCTCACTCCCAAACATACACAAACGGGTAAATAAACATTTAAACTAACCCATTAATTAAATAAATGGAATGTTTGGACGCTTTTAACATAATAATGTGTACAATTATTTGCCGCCATTAACACTGCTCACCTTTTGCGGAGTGAATATTGTCACTACCTGATCTGCAGCTCTGCCCGATCTGCAGTGCGCATGTGCGAGATGGTCCGCCATATTGGACCACTCCGGACGGCAACCCAAGTAGGACAACATTGACACAGTGGCTTTTGGCAAAACTCAAAAATAAAACGAGAGAGAGATGAGTTATTGTTATTACAACGTGACTTCACTATTATTTAACAACTCTTTTTATTGGGTTCTTTTATTTGGGGTTAAGTACAATTGTCCAATATGGCGGACCATCTCGCACATGCGCACTGCAGATCGGGCAGAGCTGCAGATCGGGTAGTGACAGTGGCTGCTTCTCAGGTCGATTAAATGAAATCTTTGCTTCCCTCACTTGCGTCGTTTCCCTGCGTTTAGTCCCTCCCACCAGGGAAGCATGGAGGGACGCAAGGAAACCACGAGAAGCAGGGAAATGAGTTTTAAGAGCAATGGGACGTCCTTTCCTCCGGAGCGTCACGTGAAGCGACGTCCGTTTGTGATGACGCTGCACAGCTGATCGTCTGACAGCAGCTCTGTCCCCGTTATTTCCACAAACACCCCCCCCCCCCGCCTCTGTTAGTACACATTTACTGACACAAACATTTGTATCATCTGTTGTAGACCCCAATAAATAAAATAAAATAAGAACTAATTCTCAAAAAAGATAAACGCTATTCTTAAAATTTATAAACGAACATTAGTTTTATTAATATTGATTAGAGTGCACAATAGAAATACAATAATTGAGAGAAGAAAAAGAGATATGTTATCTATCAAAACCCAGTTAGATTAACATTCATTGGATTGCACACTTTGTTTGTTTGTTTGGATATGTAGTAAATTAACATTTTAAATAGCACTTAATGACTGACTGAATGGAAATGACAATAAATGAAAATGTAAAACGAAAAAAGCGATCATGAAAATGTTTCCAAAAAATGAATTAAATGATTTTTGACCACTTTGTTGTTCAGATATATCACATATTTGTAACTAAATGATGCATGAATTGAAACAAAACACGGTATAAACTGAGGAGTGACTCCCGTGAGGTTCATGTATTTTTTTCACTCTGCTCTCATGTCAAGAAGCATCAGATCAGTGCATGCACTGCCTCGTCCAATCAGTGAGCGATACACAGTAAGGGGGCGGGGTGAGTATCTGAGGATTTCATCGGAGGATGGTCTGGTGGTTCCTCGGTTATCGCTCCTCCATGGTCGCTCCTCGCTCCTCGATCCTCGGTCCTCCGGCAGAAATAAGAGCCATGGGACGGTACTCAAGATGGCGCAGGCAAATCAACTTCCGGTGAGACCGAGGAGCGAGGAAATGAAAATAGACGACCTGAGAAGCAGCCAGTGACAAATATAAACATTAGCGCCAAAATGGCGGCCGCACCCAGAACAACAAGAGAAATACGGTGTCCCACAATGGACAAAAAACAACAATTTGCTGCGCAACAGCAACACCTAGTGGCCTGTCAAGGCTGTTACCTTACACTTACAAAAAGGCAAAACAAATTAGATTAAAACTAGATTAACCTTGTGTCTATGTAATGGTGTACCGATTATATAGATATCGTCTAATATTTTGTATTGTTGTGTTTTCCTGGCTTGATGGCTTAATTACAATAAAGTGATGCATTTTCTGTATTTACCAGTTTCTTCTATTATTTACCTTAAGCCATTTAGCCAATACATTCAAATACTGATGATGATTTATCAACATTTGTAAATATTTAGTGTAAGCACCAATGGTTAATGGCCCTATGATATTGTTGCAATGCATTTGTATCAGATACTGACTCTAAGAAAACTCTAATTTCATTGAATTTAATGTAAACAAAACAGGGGTCCATGGAGATTGGTCCTCCATTGTGAAGCGTCATATTAGAATATTTAAAGTTCTTGAGTTTTACTCATTTTACAAAGTTTCTAAACCTGCATAAACAGTGTTAATGTGATTATGAACTACTTTCACTCCAAACTCAATTTAAAACCTTCACAGATTGTCTAAAACCAGGGTTCGAGTTACGTGGGAGCCAATGGGAGCTGAGCTCCCATAAGGAGGTGCCTGAGCTCCCACGGACCCAGTGAAATCAAACATCTGTGGGGGTCGCTAATATACATTACCAACAACCATTATTTTGATCACAAATAATGCATTTTTCAATGTAATGAGTATTATTTACGTTAACGAGGTAAATAGGCAAACAAAACAATGTTTTCCAAAAGAACTACGCATCGTATTCTCTCTTGAATGACAATATGCCTGCACTTCACCTCTAAGGTGCGCAATAAAATATTGCGCAATCTATGCCTGTGAGGCTGTGAACGTGCTGCGAGCGCCCGAAGAATGAACCGTTATATCAACATACATTCAAATATATTTACAAGATACACACATACTACGAGTACCGTAGGCTAGCAGACGAGTACTATGCCGCCCAAAAAAAGGCCACTGCTGCCGACGGGGTCTACAAGCCTGGCTAGTTTTGGTTTTCTCACAAAGAAACAAAAAACAGCTTTTGACAACCAAAATGCACCTGCTAGCGTGACAGCTAGCACTAACCTTGCAGCTACGGAGGATGCTGTCTTTGCTAGCGGACCTGATGCTGTTGAATGTGGGACCACCTGCACACACGAAAAAAGTTCCGAAGCGGAGCGGCATGAGGAGGCAGGAGGTACTGCTACAGAAGGACTGCCACTTAACTGGGGACACAATCAGTGGAGATCCTGGAAAGAAAGAAACACCTGGCTGTTTTCAAAGGAGGGTGGTCTTGGATGCCTCGTCTGTAAGGAAGCCAAGACTCTCTTACTTTCGGAGAAAAAATATGGAACGCATTTGGCGGATGCCTGGATCAATGGGACTGTGAGTAGCCCTGTGCAGAAGCAGTTGCGGAATTTTTTTTACATACACCGCGACTCTATTGCTCATAAACGAGCTGTTGAAATAGCGGAGATCAAACTAAAACAAGTGCTTCCGAAGAAAGTTGCAGAACTCAGCTCCAGCCTGTTTAATGAGACAGCTAGTTCATTCAGGGCAGCCTATACTGTCGCTAAAGAAAGGTTGCCTTATACAAAATTGAAACCCATTATGCAACTTAATGAGATGAATGGTGCGACAGTCGGCCCTGCTCACAGATCCGATCATTCATGTGCCCAGATTGTGGAGCACATTGCACAAGAGATGAAAAATAAATGTATTTCTAATATCAAATCACTTGATTCCCGTATTAGTCTAACGCTAGACGAAAGCACAATTCATGGACGCGCATACATGATTATTTATGTCAGGTGCGATGTCACTGGGAATGGAGATATGGACAATGTGTATTTTGACATTGTTGAACTGGACCAGGGCACTGATGCAGAGTCGCTGTGTAGCGCACTGAAAAACAGCCTCCAGGCGGGGGGAATGGATGAAGAGTTTCTTCGTAAAAACCTAATTAGCATAGCCACAGAGGGTGCTGCCGTGCTAACCGGGAGACAGAATGGACTCATAGCCAGGCTGAAAAAGGATTTCCCTCGTCTTCAGGCAGTTCATTGTCTAGCTCATCGTTTGGAATTAGCGGTGAATGATTCATTGAAGGCTGTGGCAGGCTGTAATCATTTAGAGTTTTTCCTCGCTAAACTCTATTCTCTTTACCACCAGTCCACGAAAAACGCCAGGGAGTTAGAGGAAGGGCTGCGGAACTGAACATGCAGATTCTGTAAAAAGTCTTTACAATTAGATGGGTTTCCAGCAGTTACAACACTGTCAAAGCTGTGCTGAAGGACTTCCCAGTGTTAGCACATCACTTTAAATCTGCTAGTGAAGATGGCTCACGTTCCGGTGCAGAGAAAGCCAAGTACACTGGTTTACTAAAGCATCTGACATCCACTGGATTCCTCACTGATTTAGCGACAATGAAAGACGTGTTACGTGAATTACAAAGTTTCTCCCTGAAACTACAGAAACGCGACACGTCCCTGGTTGATGCAAGCCGCTACATACATCAGACGATCGAGGTGCTCTCTGCCATGAAGGACAACGATGGGAAAACTGAACTAAAAGTCAAAGCGGGCATAACAAGCGGCCAGTTCAAAGGGGTTGATATTAGAGAAACTCAACCTAAAGTAAAGAAGTCCCAATTTTACCAGTCAATCCTTGATAATCTCACCAGACGTCTCCCCGATAGTGAGCTGGTAACTATGTTGAAGCCTCTGGATCAGCACTGCTGGCCAAAAGAGAGGACAGAGCTTGTTCTGTTTGGAGAAAGGGAGGTGGGGAAGTTTGCTAAACTTCTCGGAGAGTCCGCAACTGAAACTGTCAGTGAGTTCAGAGACTGGAAACTTCAACAACAAGGCAAGGAACATCAGGGTAAAACCTTGAAAAGAATGATAGTGGCGAGCAACACTGTTCTTCCGACATCTGCAGAGTGCGAGAGGGGCTTTTCGGCATGCAATGACACCGACTGCAAGACCAGGAACCGGCTGCGAGCCAGAAGCCTCAACGCATTGTTGTTTGTGGACTTAAATGGGCCTCCTATCAACAAATTTGACCCTTTCCCATTCATCCAATCGTGGATAAATAAAGGACATCGGACTCCGTCCTGGTCCATGCGGATTCCGTCCTGGTCGTGGAACGACGGATCAGCTTTTTACTCTCGCAAGGATCCTGGAGGGGGCCTGGGAATACGCTTATCCGGTCTACATGTGTTTTGTAGACTTGGAGAAGGCGTATGACCGAGTTCCCAGGGAGTTACTGTGGGAGGTGCTGCGGGAGTATGGGGTGAGGGGGTCTCTACTCAGGGCCATCCAATCTCTGTACTCCCAAAGCGAGAGCTGTGTCCGGGTCCTCGGCAGTAAGTCGGACCCATTTCCGGTGAGGGTTGGCCTCCGCCAGGGCTGCGCTTTGTCACCAATCCTGTTTGTAATATACATGGATCGGATTTCGAGGCGTAGTCATGGGGGAGGGGGTCTGCAGTTCGGTGGACTAAGGATTGCACCACTGCTTTTTGCAGATGATGTGGTTCTAATGGCTTCATCGGTCTGCGACCTTCAGCACTCAGTGGATCGGTTCGCAACCGAGTGTGAAGCGGCTGGGATGAGGATCAGCACCTCCAAATCTGAGGCCATGGTTCTCAGCAGGAAACCGATGGACTGTCCACTTCAAGTAGGGAATGAGTCCTTACCCCAAGTGAAGGAGTTCAAGTATCTCGGGGTCTTGTTCTCGAGTGAGGGAACAATGGAGCGTGAGATGGGCCGGAGAATCGGAGCAGCGGGAGCAGTACTGCAGTCGCTTTACCGCACCGTTGTGACGAAAAGGGAGCTGAGCCAGAAGGCAAAGCTCTCTGTCTACCGGGCCATTTTCGTTCCTACCCTCACCTATGGTCATGAAGGATGGGTCATGACCGAAAGAACGAGATCGCGGATACAAGCGGCCGAGATGGGTTTTCTCCGCAGGGTGGCTGGTGTCTCCCTTAGGGATAAGGTGAGAAGTTCAGTCATCAGGGAGGGACTCGGAGTTGAGCCGCTCCTCCTTCGCGTCGAAAGGAGCCAGTTGAGGTGGTTCGGGCACCTAGTTAGGATGCCACCTGGGCGCCTCCCTAGGGAGGTGTTCCAGGCACGTCCAGCTGGGAAGAGACCAAGGGGTAGACCTAGGACCAGGTGGAGGGATTATATCTCTTCGCTGGCCTGGGAGCGCCTTGGGATCCCCCAGTCAGAGCTGGTTGATGTCGCCAGGGAAAAGAAAGTTTGGGGCTCTCTGCTGGAACTGCTACCCCTGCGACCCGACCACGGATAAGCGGGAGAAGATGGATGGATGGATGGATGGATGGACTTCCACATCATGGGTTCCAGGACCGCGACCACAGCCTGCTGAAAACAGACCACTTTGGGCTATTTTATCTGCGTAAAGGTGCGTGTGTGTCTGTGTGTGCGTGTGTGTGTGTTTGTTGGACCACGTAAAGTGAAGTCAGTCTCTCTCTCTCGTTTTATCTGTGAGAGCTAATTTTTGTATTTTCTTTAATTTGTATAGCTCTTACGTTGTTATTGATTGTGTACGAGTTCATGTGTTTGAGCATGCGCAGTCTGTCCTGAAGTTGTGGAGAGAGAGTAAAACCTAATAAACGGAGGCGCTGTTTGTGACGCTCCACAAGTACAGAGTTCCTGAGTTTTTGTGATTTTGTAATTATCTTTGAAGCCCTAACACATCAGATACTAATTGTATACTCTCAAGGGTGTGCAATATATACCATCAGTTGGAGTCTGCACCTCCAAGGTGCGCAATACATTATTGCGCAATCTATGCCTGGGGGTCTTTAAAACTAACGCATGCCTGCACGTGCGCGCGTGCAGGCGCAGGCATGCGTTAGTTTTAAAGACCCCCATAGAGCTCAGTTTATAACTCGAACCCTGTCTAAAACTAAAGTTTGGAAAGGCTAATTCAGTTGCACTAATTATGTTTTCAGAGCTTTAGAAAATAAATTGGATTTGTCAGTGTTGTTCATCATAGTCGATTATTAACATGGCTGCTTGGGTCATCTTCACAGCATCACAACCAATTTGTATATTAGGGATAATAGTTAACAATTCAAGACCCGCCTGTTGTGAGTTTTCATAGTATGTTTAATACTTAAAAACGAAAGTTAGTTATAATCAAATATAATCAATTATATTCTTGTATAACCCACAATGAAAATGCTTCATATTTTAGGTTTTTCTATAGTTATAGTATAAACAAAACAGTAGGCCGTTTTCTTCCTCTCCTCTGGCAGCAGTCCACAGGGAGGGGGGGCTTAAGGAGAAACCCATTAGAGGCCAAAAAGAGTTCATGTCCTTTTCACCCTAACATGGGAAGGTGTGTCTCATGTCATAAAGCTATGGAACATGTTGAGGCATGTTTAGCTTTGTACATTATGGGCATGCGCAGTTTTCCACAAATTGGGTGTAGAGGAGGAGTTTGTTTTTTGGGTTTTCGATCCAGTTTTTTTAGTATAAAGAGACTGGTTTTTTGAGAGAGCGCGAGAGAGAGGGGGGTTCCCCTGGTAGACTCACTCCCGGTAGGCTGTGTGCTTCAGAGCTGGGTAACTAGCTCTCGGTAAAGGTTCTGCCAGACGGGGTAAATATCTCTCGAATTTCTTCGTTGTTGGCTGAGTGGAATGATTTGATGAGAGAGGTGTTTGTGAATATTATAAATACCGCGACCTGTGAGGACCTTCCTCCGAACTCTTGGCGGATGGGAATGTGTTTTTGACAGGTTAATCCGCCGTCTGTGTCGGAAAAAGTGTTTGAATATTATAAATACCGCGACCTGTGAGGACCTTCCTCCGAACTCTTGGCGGATAGGAATGTGTTTTTGACAGGTTAATCCGCCATCTGTGTCGGAAAAAAGGTATGAAACTGATGTGAATTGAGTTGGTGAAATGAAAAAGTTGAATGCGCTTTTTATTGTCACCGGTCTTTTTACGAGGAAATACCTCTAAATTCTATCGGGAGAATTTTAAAATGTCACAACTGAAATGGGCAGTTGAAATTAAAACATTTTGGTAATAAATGTAAGACTGTGAATTAAAGTTTCATTTGAACATGATCACAGCACGGTTTTTTTTTAGTATGATTATAATGTTGTGAGAGAGAAGGAAAAAACCCTGTATTAGTTTGGACCTATTTTTCTTCAAATAAACTGAATCCCACCTGTTGGATTGGGATAATTTAAAAGACACCTGTGCCCTCCTCTGCTGCGTCAAAGGTAAGATTGCACCCTGCCACACACACTTAGGTAGGAGCACACTCCATTTACTGATATCAAAATCCTTCGGGATCGCTTAAACAGATTAAAAAAGAGTTGTCTGAATTGAAACAGCAGTTAATTGAACCTTGGTTTTTCGGGGGGTTAGGAAGAGGTGAGATCTTGCTGACGTTGGTGGATCTGAGCCAAGCAGCAACCTTACATAGACTCAATAACTTCGGAAAGGTCAATTAGTAGGTCAGAGTAATTTACCGGAATAAATTATCAGGACCTCTCCGACTCTAAACAGCCGCTGTTCACCGTATTGGAGTTGCTTTCGCTATAATGACCGGCTTGCTTCATCCTGCTTGTTACATGGCTAACAACTAAATCAATCAATAATCTCACACAAATTATTGATTGTCAAATTATACCCTTGTTTTGAAAATGATTGTATTGCTTCCACTGCGTACCAACGGCTGGAAGATGGTGTTTTCTGATGGAGGAAAAATAATGTGTATTTTTGGCCACAACTGTTGTAAAATGTACCGGAAGGCTTTCTTTCCTTAGCAAAAGTCTGTTATCGAAAAATAACAGACCGCCGAATGTTTAAATTGAACAATTAGAAATCGAGTATTCAACGGAGTCGTGCAACAATAAAAAAACAATATACTATTGACACAATCTGCACGGTTGAACATGGCGCCCAATGTATTGACACTGGCTGGATCCTCTCATAGAAAAGTATTTGAGCAGCTGACACACTGAAGGGGAACGAAGGACTATTGATGTCTTCATGGGCATCCAATGGACCATCGATGGTATTGATTCACGTGGAAGGATCAAATTAAACAAAAGGTCAAAAGATCCAGCATGCTGATGTCCTTCTTTACAGTCCGGATCTTCATCAATAAACGGGCCAATTTGTGTTGATGGTCATTGCTTGGAGTGTTGTATTAACAATAGATGAGGTCACAAGGTTAAAGCTATAAATAAAATGTCTACAGGATACAAACACTCCCGCCTCATCAGCAGAAATACTAATGAGGAGTGTATTAAGAGTGTGTCTCACCCGGAGTGACACTTCAATACTACTGTATACTGAAAGCCAAGAGTGAAATATGATGCCTAGATTGCTAAACTATATAGTTAGAGTTCATCAATGTCAGAAGTAAGATGTTTCTTGACTATTCAGCTCAGTTCTTAACCTTTTACTATTTACAATCAATATATATGAAATGAAACATTCTATTACTGCTTTCATCAAAGGCAAACTACAGTACAGGATACTTGGGTACAGCTGGGTACAGTGGTGCAAATTTAACATAACCACATTTTCCCTCCAGGGATTATTAAAGTATTTCCGATTCCAATTCTAATAGTTTGACAATCAGATTTGGTTGTAAGACTTAAAGGTCCCATGTCATGGCCATTTCTACTGATCATAATTCCATTGTTGAGGTCTACTAGAATAGATTTATATTGTTCAATGTTCCAAACTCACATTGGTTTCTCATACAGCATCTCTGTATAGTATGTGTATTCACTCTGTCCTAAATGGCTTGTTGCAGCTCCTGCCCCCCCCCCTCCCTGTGAGCCCAGTGGCCGTCTGCGAGACAGCGAGACACAGCGAAACCCAGCCCGAAACCAGCCCGAGCACACACCCGCAGCCTGGCTGGGAGTCTGTGTGCTCACACACCGACTCAAAGCCTCGCCGTGTCCCGCCGTCTCAGGCTGACAAATCTGTGGAGCTGCAGCTGAGAAAAGATTGAGTGTGTGTGTGAGGAAGTCCGCGGATTGGTCCAAATACGTAACGGCTCCGCGGACGTAATGGACCAATCCGCGGAGGCGTTACGTTACTATACCCAAATACGTCACTGTACCCAGGAAGAAAAAGAGAAATCTCCAACGAGGCGTTCTGGGGCAGCATAGACAGGTATTTTCTGTGTTACAGGGTGTACTTTGAGGGTTTGTGACTCTGCAGACCGTTTACATGCAGAGAAAAAGGGGACGGGTAATAACCAGAAAAGCATGAC
Organism: Gymnodraco acuticeps; assembly: GCF_902827175.1. Classification (NCBI taxonomy): domain Eukaryota; kingdom Metazoa; phylum Chordata; class Actinopteri; order Perciformes; family Bathydraconidae; genus Gymnodraco; species Gymnodraco acuticeps. Next base: position 926,254 of record NW_022991064.1, on the reverse strand, counting down.
ATGGGACCTTTAAAGACAGTGAAAGAGGTTCATGACGGGGAAATGTTTGATAAACTGAAAGTACAACTTTGTGGACTGCTGTTGTCAGCCTGCTCGCCATCCTAGCTGCTGCTGGGTATCTTTACAAACCCTCCCACGATATGCTTCCTCTTGCTTTTTGCCCCAACAAACAGGAAAACTCTAGAGGCATATTCCCCACGAGCTCCGCATCGCAGCATCTGGACGGGGACGTATCACTGAGGCAGTTCAGCAGATGTCTACCCGCTAGCAAAACCCCTTTTAGCACATCACATAGTTTATATCTCTTCACCACCTAACTTAACTGAGGGTTTGCTCCAATCAGGTTTCAAATCCATCCCACCCATTCCCCAAGTGATGATAATACTGCTGCACCAACCAGCTGCTCATCTCATAGCAGCTCCCATGCCTTCAGCCAGAGTGTTGATTGACTGAATGTCAATGGAAATGTGGTTGATTATATCACCAATGATCGGTGCTTTGTGTTTCATGGGAAGGGAATTCAAAAGCCTCTATTTTCAGAACTTACGGTAATGAGGCATGTTTACTTTACAAGGTGAAGTATTACTTTAATAGTTGGGAAAACTCTTGAGATAAGAATATCCAACAAACTCTGTGAAAAGGCATCATCACAAGCTTGAAATGACAAGCTGACATTTTGGAGATACATGGCTGAATTTTATAGCACAGATATATTATTACCTTGCCCCCATACTCACAAACAGCCCTCCCCTATTTCCCTCACCTCAATTTCAGAGAAGCATCATGCCAGCCGAAGAAAAGAGACTTTATCGCTTTCCACATTTCAAGTTCAGGTTACGGTAAATAGTTGAAGTGTCTTAGTGCTTAACATAAATAAAGCCTCACCGTTGAGAGGCTATATTTTCCAGTATTTTGTTGTTGTGGCCTGGGGTTCTCTGTGGACAGTGGACCAGCAGCTGAGCCTCTCAGATAAGCTCCCAGCCAGAGAGAGGGAACCAAAAAAAAGACGAGTGAAATAAAGAGCAGGCCAACGGCACAGTGTGATTGAGAAGAGCTCCATTTCACAGCGTAAAGCAGAGAGGAGGAGGTCGGCGCTCACAGGGTGGTGGAGGCGGGGTGTGTGGATAAAGGCACAACAAAGTACACAACATTGGGGGGGAGGATGTTAGAAGAGCATGTCGGTGACTTCATTCTTCAGTGCAGGAAGGGCAGGTTTAGTTTCCCGCTGAGGTGCTTCTGTCTGTGGCTCAGGTGGTCGACGGGTGTTTATCAAACCAAGGGTCAACGGTTCAATCCCTGCAGCCAACTTCTCAAAGTGTCCTTGGGCCAGATACTTAAATAGCTCCTTTAGGCTTATCTATGGTGTAGAAGTGTATGGAAACTGATGATTAGGATATAAGCATCACATAAATGTAATCTTTGTGCGTTTGAAAGGATATCTTCTCTAGTAGAAGTAGGAGTACAGTTTATTTAAAGGGGACCTATCGTGCAAAATGCACTTTTTGATGTATTTTATAAATATGTGTCCCCGGTGTGTCGGGGAACTCACGCAGCATCAGAAAATAAAACCCTCTCTCTTTTCCTCCGTACCCAAATCTTTTAAAAACGGGGCTACAACGGAGCTGATCCAGATTTGCGGCGGACCCACAGAAAGTTGCTATCAGAAACAATGCCTGACGTGTTTTGGACGTAATCTCGTCTTTGTTTACATTAGCAAGCCTCGCTAACACTCAGAGCTAACCTGTACTGTAGAGCACATGTGTTTAAAAAGCAGGAAATAAAAAGGAACTCACCTTGTGATAAACCTGCAAGAGAAAAAGCATTTGAGCTCCATACTGTTTCAGAAATAATCCTTGATGTGGTTTAGAACAGGATAGCGTTTTATCACAGCAGAATTTAACTTTATCTCCGGTAGAATTCTGATCAGGCATTAGCTCCGCCTCCTCTTTTTTTTTGTTCAAGCTAAGGCAAGGCAAGGCAAGTTTATTTATATAGCACTTTTCAACACAAGGCAATTCAAAGTGCTTTACAAAAAATGAAAGAGATTAAGAAAATGGCATTTAAAATCAGTCATTAAAAAGAAAAGCTAATAAAATAAACATTAAAAGAAAAAATACATGGATAAAAGTTACAGTGCTGTCAATTAAACATTAAAAGAAAAAAGTACATGGATAAAAGTTACAGTGCAGTCTAAGATATGAATAGTTCAATTAAAAGCAGCGACAAAAAGAAAAGTCTTCAGCCTGGATTTAAAAGTAGTCAGAGTTGTAGCGGACCTGCAGGTTTCTGGGAGTTTGTTCCAGATATTTGGAGCATAATAACTGAACGCTGCTTTACCATGTTTAGTTCTGACTCTGGGGACAGAAAGCTGACCAGTCCCTGAAGACCTGAGAGATCTGGATGGTTCATAATTTAGCAGGAGGTCAGAAATGTATTTTGGGCCTAAACCATTCAGTGCTTTATAAACCAGCAGCAGTATTTTGAAATCTATTCTTTGACACAAAGGAAGCCAGTGTAAAGACTTCAGAACTGGAGTGATGTGATCCACTTTCTTAGTGTTAGTGAGGACTCGAGCAGCAGCGTTCTGAATTAGCTGCAGCTTCCTAATAGATTTTTTAGTGAGACCTGTGAAGACACCATTGCAGTAGTCTAGTCTACTGAAGATAAAAGCATGGACAAGTTTTTCCAAATCCTGCTGTGACATTAGTCTTTTAATCCTAGATATATTCTTTAGGTGATAGTAGGCTGATTTAATAACTGTTTTAATGTGACTGTTGAAACTCAGGTCAGAGTCCATGACTACACCTAGATTTCTGGCTTTATCTGTTGTTTTGAACATTGCAGACTGAAGCTCAGCGCTAACTTTTATACGTTCTGCCTTGGCTCCAAAAACCATTACCTCAGTTTTATCTTTGTTTAATTGGAGAAAGTTCTGACACATCCAGTCATTGATTTGTTCAATGCACTTACTCAGTGTTTTAATTGGAGCATAGTCTCCTGGTGAAATTGTTACATACATTTGTGTGTCATCTGCATAGCTATGGTAACTTATTTTGTTGTTCTTCATTATCTGAGCCAGTGGTAGCATGTAGATGTTAAAGAGAAGAGGCCCCAAGATGGAGCCTTGAGGAACCCCACGTCATATTTGTCAACTCAGATGTGTATTTACCTATAGAAACAAAGTTGTTTCTGTCCTTTAAGTAGGATTCAAACAAATTCAGAACTGTTTCCGAAAGTCCCACCCAGTTCTCCAGTCGGTCTAGTAATATGTTGTGGTCAACAGTGTCAAACGCAGCACTGAGATCTAATAATACTAACACTGAAGTTCTGCCACTGTCTGTGTTTAAGTGGATGTCATTAAAGACCTTTACAAGAGTAGTCTCAGTGCTGTGGTTTGGACGAAAGCCTGACTGGAACACATCAAAACAGTTATTTAAATGCAAGAAATTACTCAACTGTTGAAAAACAACTTTTTCAATGATTTTACCTAGAAATGGCAGGTTTGATATGGGCCTGTAATTGTTCATTACTGAAGCATCTAGATTATTCTTTTTTAAGAGCGGTTTAATGACTGCAGTTTTCAGGGCCTGTGGAAAAATACCTGAGTGAAGAGATTTGTTTATATGAAGTAGATCTGAGGCCATGCAAGGCAAAACATCTTTGAAAAATCCTGTTGGAATAATATCAAGGCAGCAAGAGGAGGATTTCAGAAGTTGAATAATTTCCTCTAGGTTTTTATCATTAATCTGATGGAATTGTGTCATGATGTCTGAATTGATGTTAAGTGGAGATAGGGACAACATATTTGCTGTTCCTGATGCAGAGGCACTGACTGCTTGTCTGATTTTCTGAATTTTGTCAATGAAGAAGGCAAAATCATTGCACGCCCTGGTGGATAGAAATTCAGAGGCTACTGACACTGGGGGGTTAGTTAGTCTGTCAACGGTAGCGTTGTTTTTGTTTTTGGTAATGATGTCAGAGAAGAACGATTGTCGTGCGTTTTTCAATTCCAAATTATAAAGGCCAAGTCTCTCTTTATAGATTTCAAAGTGAACCTGGAGACTTGTTTTTCGCCACCTGCGTTCAGCTTTTCGACATTCTCTTTTTTCTGTTTTCACGCTCATGGCCTTTCTCCATGGAGATATTTTCTTGCCAGACACTTCCTTTACCTTAGTTGGAGCAATGGCATCTATAACATTTTTAATGTTAATCTACTAGCTCATTTACTGAGATGTTAGCAGGGGCAAGTGTGGAAGAGAAATTCTGAGTAAACATTTCCCTAGTATTTTCAGTTAAATATAAGGACCCAAAATCCGTGTTTCTCTAACAGGGCTGCAAAAGAGGGGTATGAGCAGTATGAGGCATGGCTACAATGGGTGATCTGTTTGGTATTTTACAATATATGTTTCCAATATAGCATAATAGGTCCACTTTAAGTTAGTTACAAAAATGATTGGTTAAACTTAATAATATTGCTTTCAACTAACCTTATACAGTTATGAGAAATATGTTGAGATATTACATTTCGGTTTTTTCAGGGAATATGCCAAAAAAAGCACAAGGCTAATTATTGTGATGAATGATTACATTACATTGCATTTAGCTGATGCTTTTATCCAAAGCGACTTACAATAAGTGCGTTCGACCAACAAAATACAAACTTGAAGAAAACAGAATCATATAAGTACATCAGGTTTCATAGAGCCAAACATTTCAAGTGCTACTCAACTGGCTTTAGGTAAGCCAGTCCTTTATTAGTATATAAGTGCTTTGTTAGTAATTATATCGCTCGAAGTGGAGTCGAAAGAGATGAGTTTTCAGTCTGCGCCGGAAGGTGTGTAAGCTATCTGCTGTCTTGATGTCAATGGGGAGCTCATTCCACCATTTTGGAGCCAGGATAGCAAACCCACGTGTTTTTGCTGATGGGAACTTGGGTCCCCCTCGCAGCGAGGGTGCAGCGAATGATGGCAGCAAACCTTATTTGGTCGCAGTAAGTTGGAACTTAGTTATTTCAGAAAGCAGTTAGCCAAAGTACTGTGAAGACCTAAAGGGCTCAACATTACATACACAAAGGGATGATGTTCGGTCAAATCATGAAAAGTGACAGAATCCAAACATACAGGGTGAAATGTATGAACATGAACATGAAGGTTAAATCTCATTTGAAAAATATGACATTATAGGCTGGTTCAATGTAATGCGCCACTCCTGCCTGACAAGTTAGCTGCTGTTGATGATTTTGATAAATAGGGATCTGTGAAAGTACATGTGCTATTAGTTTAAATCAATAGGAGCATACGCCAGAGCAGCACACCATGTCCAATTTGAGTCTTAGGTAAACCACAGAGGGATATAAATTGTATACACAGTGATCAAATGTTGTCTTTTTGCATCGTTAGATTAGAGGAACTGATCAGTGTGACTGCACCAGTCCTTTGAGAGCTGTTAATATTCTCATTAACCTTCAATTGGGTTTTATTTCTGCAGATCAATACATTATTTCTAAACACGTATACAGAGACGGTCTGCCTGCAGGCATGGTGACTGAATCACAATGCAAACCTTAGCTGCTTCATTATGCAATCCAAGCAAAACTAATAAGATAGTTAATCGTTTCCAAGACCTGTATAAATTATAAAGAAATACTATTGTTTGTAAATGAACAGATGGGTTCAAATGCAGGCTCAGATGTGTTGTTAGACGAGACAAAAGCAGCAGCGGTTATTCTGCTTTTCAGCGGGAGAAAGTGCTCTTGCTTTTTTTCCAGCTCTTTCTTGGCTTTGACAGGGAAGTTGGGGAATTGTTGGTGCACAGAAGGATTATGAATCTGCTGCAAAAGCAAACACATTTATCATGCGTTGCTGAGTTGATTTTAATTCAAATGAGGACTGTGCTTCCTGAAAAACGCTGTCACCTGTGATATCAGCTTTGTAGCTGTTGTTCATCCGACCTCTGTCCCTAAAGTGTTTCTCAAATGAAATATAAAGTAGGAACAAATGTGAGAACAAATGGTGCAGAACTTCAAACATTCAGAGCCAAGATTTAGTGAATTTAAAGCCGCTGTTTGTGTTATGTGTTATGCTTGTCTACAGGAAAAACTTGCTACTAGGGTTCCAGCATAAACCTGTTTATCTTCAATTAGACATGCAGTTATTTCTCTGGCACTCATTATAATACTGCAAAAATTGCCAAACAACAATTGTGAGTATAGGTCACATTGCCAATACTGAATTGTACATTGTGTGCACCAGGAAACAAAGCCGCAAACACATTTCATCTCTAAATGACAATTAGTTTTGCAGCTAACAAAAGATGGAATCATCAATTGTTGATTGCAGATGAATATAGAGACATGAATATTTCTTCCCAGCCTAGGCAAATTTGCGGCGATGTTTAACACAAATAATGGCAACTTTAATTATTCGTTATCAGCTGTTAATTGAACGAACAATTTGTGTTGGAGCCATGGAAAGTCTTTTACACGAGCAAGCAAGGAATACTGAAGCTTGCAGGGACACAAAGTAATAAACTCTGGTATCTAATCAAAAGATAATAAAATGCGAGTTGAAAATATAATAAACGTGACTTAATGACAGCGAAGGAATGTTATTATTTGTTTGTCTTCAAGATGAAACAGAGATACACCTTTAATGATCATTGCATAAGGGATAAAAGTCCATTCATCACTTTGCTTTAAATGTAAGACAAGAAAAAAACAAGTACTACAAACATAAAGACATGACAAATAAAGATAAAACTAAATGTGTTTATGATCTGATGTCCCCATCAACGATGCCTTCCAAATCAGATTCTAATTACTGATGGAAGACAAATCTCTTATGTGATGCCGAAGGGTTTTGCTCAAGGTTTGGTTAGGTTTAGGCACACATGAACGGTGTTAGGTTGGTGAAAAGTGTCCTTAGCTTAGCATTAAGGCACAAAACAGCTTGGCCTTGTCCAAAGGAAACTATTGTTAAATCAGTACAAAACATAATTGTTCCAAAAAAGTGTTTTAAAAGGGGTTTGAGTTCACCACACACTCACCCTGTAACTTTAATATGTCTCTGCTCAAGCTGCCAGAAAGCAAACGTGTATTCTCCAAAATGTCCACCTTAATGGAATATAATTATCAAAAAAGCAAAGTTTGACTGTTGGATTATGAATAAAAACCCTGGTCTCACACAGGAAGTCAGTAATTCTCTTCAACTACCACCCCAATCTCCCACTCATGCTCTGCTACATTAAAAGGTTTCTTCTTTCATTCCTTTCCTGAAATTGATCATTTGGTAATGGACCTCAATCACAAGCTGCAGATTGGTCCAAACTCACAGTAACTCCACGACGTCTAGACTGAACTACTTTCATTTTAATGACTTCATGTCATTCCCTCAGGTGCAGACCTTCTCAAAGAGTGCTCCTCATTCAGAGGGCGATATCAGGCATTCGCTGTCGTTTAGCAACCGAGGGGCTTAACTTCCAAATACAGAAGAATTAGATTTGTCTGCTAAAGGTAATAATTCGGAGTAAAAGTGTGGCTTCAAAAAATGTCCGTTGTGCTTCCAAAACTCTGGCAGAAACAGGACAGTCCAACTCTGAATGTTGTTTTTACAAACTGGAAACATCGAGCATACTCTTCCGCCTTAAATGAGCGCATATATAAATGAGCAATTCAGCAGATAACATATTGATTGTCACGGGCGTTCTTTGATCAGTATGCATGGGGGTTACAGTTAATACGTTTCCTCTCTTGATACTTTCTCTGATTTAGTTTACAGCTGAATATTTATACTAAGTTTCTATGTGTGCCTTATGCAGCAAAATGAATATTTATAAAAGGTCACAAATGTGAACTGTGGTCTGACCCAGTGAATCTCCGTCTACGCAGCTATCATCCCTCATGAAGCCTACATTCACTCTTTTGAGGAGTTATTTAAAGCAGGTTAGTCGCCCTGGCAGCAGCATCCAATTTAATTAACATTCTGGGATATAAAAAGTCAAGAGATCATTTGCTGCAGCTATTAGGTTTCCTGCCCGAAAATGAAGTCCAATTTGTGACCCGTGGAGCCCTGGGGGCCGACTCCCTCTCTCACTAAATCCCGACACGACAATTAACGGAGGAGACATCCATCAAACGCCTCCCGAGCTGCAGCTACTGCACTGCCAAGTATTAATGAACTCTACAATTATCAACATAAAGACAGATACGAGTGTATAAACATGAAGATAGAGATCACGATCAAACAGACCCCTATATGGAGCGTGTGCAGTGTCTATTGTGCTGGTGTGCCTGCGGTAATGAAATTAATTCATGAAAATGCCAGAGAGGAAAAAAAAGCGGAAAATTGATATATTTGCTACGGCTGTCAGGAAATGTGGAGGTTGTATTGTTATCATCTCTGCATCATATCCGTGTGTGTGTGTGTGTGTGTGTGTGTGTGTGTGTGTGTGTGTGTGTGTGTGTGTGTGTGTGGTGTGTGTGTGTGTGTGTGTGTGTGTGTGTGTGTGTGTGTGTGTGTGTGTGGTCTAGCATTACTATACTTGTGGGGACCTAAATATGTTTACATAGTCACGTGTGGGGACTCGCCTCCCTTATGGGGACAAATTGGAGGTCCCCATGAGGGGAATCATTAATTTTAGGGTGAAGACTTGGTTAGGGTTAGAGTTAGGTTAAGGGTAAGGGTTAGGGTTAGAGTTAGGTTAAGGGTTAGGGTTAGGCATGTGTTGGTTATGGTTAAGGTTAGGATAAGTCTCCAGGAAATGCATGTAAGTCAATGTAATGTCCCCTGAAGTGATGTATACATGGTATGTATGTGTGTGTGTGTGTGTGTGTGTGTGTGTGTGTGTGTGTGTGTGTGTGTGTGTGTGTGTGTGTGTGTGTGTGTGTGTGTGTGTGTGTGTGTGTGTGTGTGTGTGTGTGTGTGTGTGTGTGTGTGTGTGTGTGTGTGTGTGTGTGTGTGTGTGGAAAATGATTTCAGAGCTCCCACCGTGATTGTGCAGTGGCCATAAGAAAATCTCACGGAAAATAGATTTTTCCTCCGTTGTCTCCACGTTTTTATCTGGCCTCTCAGTGATCTTTCCTGATATATTCTTGACATATAGGAGCTTCATTTTGAAGGAAATATATGCAAGTTCATGGTAGTTAAAGGATGTATACAAATATTAAAGTTGGTATGAAATGGCAAGCATGTGCACTTGATGCTATTCCATTGAAAGCGACTGGACTTTGGTGTGAATGTCACAGAAATGACTTGTTTTGACACTTTGACAGCTCTCCGTTTCCCTGTGTCATTCACCGATTGTTTTGCTGTGTGAATCTCCTTTTAAAATGACATGTCATTTTTGTTTCCTCCTCTAAAGAGACATTTCCTTTATGTTGTTTCAGACAAAAGACGGACCTTAAGACAACCATAAATACACAGCACTGAAATGTGCCACAAAAAAATGCATGCCACTTTTCTTACAATTGTATATCAGAATATCGCTTTGTTTAAGATGACAGCTTTCTGTGCTGTCCCACCCTTAAAATAACACCATCATCCTCTCTGCCTTTTCAGCTGTCACGCAGGACACCTTCAATGAAGTTAATAAACAGTAATTGTTTATTGTCGCTCTGTTTACCCAGCCGTAACATCGGGCTCGCTGTAAAGCTGACTGGAATTTCAATATGCTTCAAAGAGCTGCAGAGTAAACAGACAGAGGCAGGGCACCCCCCACCCCCCCCCCAAAAAAATCAAGTTGAACTGCCCCAGCCCCAGTAAAAACCAGAGGTTTATGTGAAATAGTTCTTTTTTTTGAAATAATGGTTTTACTGTGCAATTATAGGTTTTAATTTTGTATTAGTATTAATTTAAATTAAATCAAACTCCCAAAAAACGTATTCAGCTTCTGTGTGCTTTTATGAACATGGGAATTTACTGTGTAGGCGGCCGCGGCCGCGGGGGGGGGGGAGCTTTAGAGAGCTCTCTCCTGAAAGACTGAGAGGCTCTGATAACCTCAGCTCAGTGAGGTAAAGGCACACCTTTATATGATCATTATAGTTATAAAAAATAAGAGAATAAATGAAAAACAGGTATAAAATACTATATGACAGTACAAAAAAGTTGTTATTAATAAACAAGAATACAGTTTAAAAGGGGAGTTATTTGTAAAATATCCATAAAGAAAAATAAATCTGCTTACAGTTCTGTTTCATATGGGTGTTGAGTAGTGGTGCACGATAATTATCGGCCCGATAATTATCGGTCCGATATTAGGAATTATGACGTCATCCCGATAAACCCGATAACAGTATTAATAGCCCCGATAATATACAATATATTTTTTGGGTAAAAAAAAAATAAAAATACTGCGGTGTGGGTGGATTGGGATGAGGGGCGCTTGTTTTTCACTCGGCTCCTCCCGTTTTGCCAGTACTGTGGTATTAGTGGTTTAAAGGAAGAGGGGAGTTTTTCACAAATCCAGCGCTCCCTAACTCATGCCTGGCTGTGACGTAAATGGTGTGCGGCCGTGAAGCCAGGACAGTAAACAAACATGTCGCCGGTAGTATGGGACTATTTCAAAGTTTCAGAGTTAGATAGTTCGCTTGCTATTTGTATTAACAAATGCAGAAGTTCCACGAGGAGGAAAAAAGGCAACGAGCTATAATACTTCCAACCTGATTAGTCACCTGAAACATCGCCATCGCTACGATGGTGTGTTAAAAGCGTAGGAAGTCGCCTGCGCTGCTAAACTAGCGGCGAATCCAAAGCCAGCTGCAAAGGCACCGGGGCTTTTACCTATCGACGAGGCTTTTGAAAAAAGCAAGAAGTTTATTTGGGAAAATAAATATGGTCACTTTGAAGAGTCAAAACTGTTCTTGGCTTTGTTTTGTTCATAGTAGTAATGCTCATGTCATTTGCTCACTACTAGTCTTTTTTTTACCACCAGGTGTGCAAAAACTACAGGTGCATTTAATATATATATATATATATTATATTATTATCGGTTATCGGTATCGGTATCGGTCTTGAGAAGCAGGAAGTTATCGGTATCGGTTTCAAAAAACCAATATCGTGCATCCCTAGTGTTGAGAGATGTATCCATAGATCTCCTGATGTTGCTCTCAAAGTGCACCAGATTGATGCTTTTAACTTCAATATTAAGAAAAAAAAATCTTCCCGGGGGAGCATGCCCCCGGACCCCCCTAGAGGAGGTTAGGTCCCCCCCCCTGACTTAAATCATGTTCACATGGATAGGATACTAAATACATTTGCACACATCTTGTGTCCATATCTTTCTGTTTTGGTGGTCATGCCACAACTGTGCACGTGCATGCATGCGCGAGTCATAGTGAGTGTCTGCATTTGGGGGGGGAAGGGGCGCCAGCTAAAATCTTGCCTTGGGCAGCAAATTGGTCAGGGCACATTTACTAAAGTCTGTCAAGTTAAGACAGACTGTCCAATGTGCCATTTTAGCTTATGGTTGAAAACAGGAGTGACCTTAAAGGGAGGTTTTTGATGACATGTCTATTAGATCAATAACAACTCTGCTTTAACTGTGTGTGGCACATTACAGATGTTATCATTGATTGATTGATTGAAAAGTTTATTAACAGCTTGTATATTGGGTACAGTACAGTACAGCTCAAAACATACAATTGTTAAGGGGATGCAGACCAGAGAAAGACTTTCGTCTTGTTTACATCAGGGTCCCCCATTTCCAATTCATCATGTCATTTAAGACATATAAGACATACAGATGGCTTATTTACAATTTACATACAGGTGGTTTTTTACATACAGATTGCTTGTTTACAATTTTCATTTTAGATTTCGTTCTAATACATCCTAACCGGACATTTAAGACATACCAAGTCTACAGATATACAGTTAGTAACAGAGTCTAAAATGCGAGTATATACATAGGTGGGGGGGGGGGAAGCTGTCCATTGAACGACAGGTTGAGATTTGTACCATTACCGGGGCCAGTTTTGCAATGCTCTCCCCCGAAGGTGCTCTTTAAGAGAGGTTTTGAAGGTAAGTATAGTTTTACTTTCCTTTACAGTTGTGGGAAGAGCGTTCCACCTTGATGTGGCATAATTGCGAAACGTGTATTCCCCCTTTTTTGTGCCAAATCTGGGTTTCACATGATTTGTGGAGCTCCCTCTGGTGTTATGATCATGGTATTCCTTGACCTTTGGGAAGAATTTTGACATGTACATGGGTACCATAGAGGTGTAGTGGATCTTGTAGACCAGGCCCATTGCAAGTAGCTGTACTCTGTCGTCTACTCTAAGCCATCCTAGGCAGAGTTGGGTGTAACGCGCTACTGTAATAATATTACTTTTGTCGGTAACGGAGTAGTGTAGCGCGTTACTTTTATAATTTAGTAATCAGTTACTAACATTGCCCCGACATGCGTTACTTCGTTACTTTTATAAAATAATCACACTCACTGACAGACTAGAGGGGTTTCCGCCGCAGGTTTATATACATGTAGGCCTATGTAATCTGCGCGACTTGCGAGACCACATCTCCACGTGCAGTGCTGCATAAACATGGCTGAGTCTTCTCATCTGTAAACTCCCTCAACGGGGCCGCTCGCTCTCTTTTGTTGATCGCCCTCTCACGGGTGAACAGTTCAATGTCCCGCTTCATTGTAGGAATTCTGCCATGTCTCTACCACTTTAGTTTGAGCATCTCTGTTACTAAGTTATGGAATACTAAATAAATAAGTAATTAGATACCTTACCGTTACTGCGCTCATAAAGAATGATAAGAATAATGCGTCTTGAACTGGTTTCATTCATTAGTGTCTTGACGTTTCACAGACTGTTAGCTTGTTGTGTGGCTGGTAGCCTATTTTAGAGCATAAAGAAAGACTTGTGTTATGTCTTCCTTAATGCAATAGTAATTGGGGGGCAAGTGGAGTCTCGCAGAGGCAAAACTGTGGCGCGTTTACACTGTAGGTGCGCCGCAGTCTGCGTGATCTGCCTGTAGGGAGGGGCGGGCCGGCCCTGCGAGTAAAGTAACGAGTTACTTTATGTAGAGAGTAACGAAGTAGTGTAATATATTACTTTTTTTTAGTAACGACCCCATCTCTGATCCTAGGTTGTCAAAGTGGGCAGAGGTGAGGTGGGTTCTAGATGAAAGGTCAAGCAGTAGTCTGACCAGTTTATTTTGCGATGTTTGAAGTTTTATTTGTAGCGCCTTGGAGGTGCTATGGTACTATGACGTGCAAGCATAGTCATAGTACCCTTGAATGAGTGCTCCTGCCAGAGTTTTCAGGGTGTTTTTGTTTACCAGAGAGGAGATCCGGTATAGGAATCTAGTTCTTTGATTGACTTTTTTTATTACATTGGATGCCATTTTTTCACATCATTGGATTTTTTTTGGGGAGATGTTGTCTAAAGAGGTGTAGTGATGTCTTATTTGTGTATATGCTGATCCGGAAGTTAACATCTTCACCAATGAACCACTGGTGAATTTAACAAGTGTCTTAATAAACTACGCCAACACAAGTCCCTCTTTAGCTTACCGGTGGGGGTGACATGCAGCCATGCGACCAGGATGTAGTTCCTTGATAGCCCAACATTAGCTTTTTTTACCTCTGGCGATTGCCTTTAAAGGGCCCATGTCATGCTTTTCCGGTTATTACCCATCCCCTTGTCTGTTATGAAGTCAAAACCCCTCAAAGTACACCCTGTAGCGAGTACAACTCTAACACAGGAAAGACCTGTCTATGCTGCCCCAGAACGCCTCGTTGGAGATTTCTCATTTTCCATTGTTTGCTTCCTGGGTTCTGTGACGTGTGAACACCCAGATCAACAACAAATGACCGGATTGGCCCAAATGGACCAATCCGTGGAGCACCTCACACACCAGGACCCCTTGGCTAACTAACAGGGAGTCTCCATTGACTTGCATAGAGCTCCCTGAACGCTGGTAATAGACGAGTTGGGATCGCGGAGGAATGCTCTCCGCAGACCCATTCTCACAGCGTTCTAAACCTTTTTCTTACTCAATATCAAGTCACACTTATTGTTTTTACTTCGGCTGTGAGTGTTTGTGTGTGCTCAGGATGAGTTTTGCTTGTTCTAGCTGCATCGCCGACCCGGAAACCTGTCCGCTCCTCGCAGCAACGAGCCTCGCAACGTCCCGACCAATCAGAGCACACTGGGCTCACAGGGGGGGGGGGGGGGGGGGCAGGAGCTCCAACGAGCCGTTTAGGACAGAGAGTGAATACACATACTATACAGAGATGCTGTTTGAGAAACCATTGTGAGTTTGGAAAATTGCACAATTTAAATATATTCTAGTAGACCTCAACAATGGAATTATGATCAGTAGAAATGGCACCTTTAAGCATCAACAATCATAAAGTGGTGTTAATATGCGGAGATTATCCTGCTGAACAAAACGTGCAAGAATTATAAATGTGTGTTTGCCAAAGATCTTAGTGTTGTGCAATATCCCAAAATCCAATGGAAGAGTATCTTAGCCAATTAGCAATGGAGTGTTAGCTGAATGACATTTAGTTTTACCTGTTGATTGTAGCTAAGGCGATTGGGTCAGTTAACGCTGGAAGATAGTTAATAGCAGTCAGTAATATCCATATAAATGTTCATTTCACCACTGTTATCAAACACAATCTGCAAATATAGTCCTAAATGGGTTTTATGCATTTTTTTAAATATTGTTTAGCTCTTAATGGATGTATCTTATTTTGAGTTCATTTACTTTTCCTTTGGTTGGAGCAGTAGGCACCAAGAAAAATACTAATGGGCCAATTTGACTTTTTCCTATCCAGAAACATGGAGGCAAACTTTGAAAAGTGCCGTCCCAGTCTCTTATGTAATAGTTCAAGTTTGTTATAGTTTGTTAGTTTGTAGTGCTTGGTCTTGTTAGCTGTGGTGTTCTCTTTTAAAAAGCTCCTCTGAGGCGCCCAAGCATCACTTCAACAAACAGCTGAAGCCTCTCAGATTTAAGGAGTGTCACTTTCCAGCATCCCCACCCTCAAATCAGCGTCTTTAACTTCCCCTTCACCTCATCCTTCTCCGCCTAAATGACGTACTTATCACCCGTGTACGATCGCACGTCACAATAATAGTCTGAGAGCAAGTACTACCGACCTGGATGACAATTTAAGTTTTATTGTGAGATGATTGCAGTAGCATAAGGCGATACTTCTCAAACTTTATGGCTTGTGAAGTGTCTAAATGAAGCAGTGCTTTCTGCAGTCCCCCATCGAGGCGTGCATAATGGTGAAGTTCAATCAAAAGAGGATTTCCCTTTATAGATTGTGACATTCAGTTAATTATCAGAGGAAGGCCGTGAGGCAGAAAACTATTACGTTTTTCACACAGTGATGATAATGTATTTCTATTGAAGATGCGTGTCCATAGCTTTGCCATAAATGATCTGGCAGCTCATTCTAAATCCAGCTTCCTATGAGGCCCTGATTGCAAGCAGGGCTTAACAACATTAATCGTATTTTAACAAATTCCAAAGATGGACTAGAGAAATATATAAATCGCAAGAGAGGCAATATGTTGAAAGGCAAATGAGGTGTAAATAAACCTAATTAAGTATTGGGTGATGCAGAGACGTTCCGTCAACAAATCATGTATCATTTTGCATACTTGCCTTGTATAATGTATTGCAATACAATTCATAACCCTGCTCCATTTCTGTTCCTTGTAGGTTACGTCATACTTTGCATTTTCTTAAACTCCTATAGCAGGGTATATGCAGGAATCCTGAAGTCAGATGTAAAACCTTTTAAGACCTTTTTTAAAACCCTTTCCATACATTTTAAACCTCATCGCCACTTTGAGTTCTAACCGGTTACCTTGGCGACACACTTTACCTCACATTCCCTATATACAGTATTGATTGTCCTTCCTCCTTATCTTCCAACCATTTGGACGCAGACTTGCATTTCCCCATAACGATGTTGTTCAACAACCGGCGTAAACGGACCTTCGCGCGCTATCAAGCAGTGAGCGTGCGATGTCCTGTTCAGATGACGTCACATCCAACGGGATGCCATCAATAAACTACACAGAATCACTACACACCTACGCCATGATTACATTCAGGCACACTGTAGAATACAACCTCTTTGGATCATTTATAGACTTCTTGGAAACAAGCTACAAAATGTAACACCTTGGGAAATGGCGTTTAATACTTTTTAATAGCCTTCATTTTCACTAAATTGATTTATCAACTTTTAATACTTTTTAAGACCCCGCGGACACCCCGTATAACTTGAACATTGAAGTGGTTAGTTTACTTTATTGTTGCTTTAGTGTGTAAATGTTTGACTGAATATGTTAGAACCACAAGAAGAATAGCCAATGCCTGATTGAGACATCATATAATGTGTTACACAGCTGAAATGGTAATCTGATATTTCCAGAACAATTATACAGAATTATGGAAATGCCACACAGCAGGGCGAAGCCACTTTGAAGGTCAGGAAAATACTTTCATTATAACCCAAAAAAAGGGCCATTCATGCATCCTGTTTAATTGTATTAAAATATTGAAGTGTGTCCCAGGCTGAGAATTTACATTGAATGGATTGTTCAAATCTTGCTCATTTATATAACTCTGTTTAAAACTTAATGCAAGTTCAGAAAGAAGCTAAAATAACGGCGTTATTTGTGACTCAGTTGTCTTAGAATAACAGCGCTGTACGGGCACTGATACAAAGCACAGGAGATCAATAAGCAGAACGACAGAACTCCGTTTCTGAGCCTGCTCGCTTTTTGTGTTTTCCCCCATTGTTGTAATCCAGAGAGACAAGAGAAACAATATAGGACAGTCAATAAAAGAGAGTTTTTGAGAAACAATAGAGAGAACAGCTGTTTTCATGCACCGCCCTTCCATTATAACTTTGCTGGAGATGCTTTCCAAACTTAGCGTTTCTATATTTCATAAATCGCCACATCTATTTTTGAAGAGTATTCTGTTGCACCAACATGTGATATCTTCTTGAAAGTACATTCCTTCTATCTATGGTGTCGAAATGACTGGAATTCAGTTATTTGGTCCTGCAGGGTCACCCAGTTGTCCATGGGAGATCAGCAGAGCATGAGCATGAAGGATTTACGGATGCCACTCACCCCACACGCACTGAAAACACTGCCTCGAGTCACAGCATTATATACGCTCCACAACCGTTTTTGTAATCATATCTGCAGGGCATATCATAGAAAAGGATGGCCGCATGCAATCAGTGCCACTTAATTTGTTAGCCCAGCGGACAAGATTATTTCTGCACATTGTTCATACACACTGCTGTAACAGATTTGAACAAATCGCAGATTGATTGGAAAAACACAGACTAGATAAATGAGTAAAAAAGTTGTGGACTAATAGTGTGCAGAAAATTAGATTTTAAATTGCCTATGTGAACGAGCTGCATGGATTCATATGGGACAAATACTTCAGCACTAAGTGATTGGAACTGTCCCCGCGGTGATAAATGACTCTGGTAATGAATTGATCTCGGTCCTGGGATCATGCGTCGCTGGGTCGACATCAGTTGGGCGTCCTACTCTAGTGCCATGGTGCCAGTGCATCCATCTGATGGAGTGTAAAGTGATTGGCTGCCCTGTGCTTTGTTGTCCCATCAATCACAGCTGGGTCAAGTGTTTGAGACTGCAGAGGGTGAGCCTGAGAGGGTCTCCAGACGAGGCTCTGATGGCGCGCTAAGCACAGCGAGAGCCTCCTTTACGAGCTGTCTTCATGTGACCTCACAGCCTGAGCCAACCACTGTGTTTGTTTGTGATGTCCTTTTTCCACTTCTCACATCTGCCACGGGCCATTTCTCGAATCCCTCACCAGAATGGCAATGAATGGAAAGTCAGCGGAGTTTCTTTTCATGCTGAAAAATGAAAGCTAACAGTGACACATGGTGACATATCTGTGACCTGAGTTTGTCACATCAGCACGGCCCTCTTTACGTTTGTGTAACCACATTGACCCGTTCTGTTGTGGTCAGACCTTTACATCAGTCACCTGGTGGAGCATGAAGAAAACAGGTGTGGAGGACTATAACTTTGAACCGAAGCTCTGACATGAAGATGACAGTGTAGTATTTTCGGGCTGCAATGTTAAGTGTATTCTTCTTAAACCTTTTGGTACATTTGATTCAAACATGAGAAACATGTCATTCACCCTGCGACCAAAGCAGCTGTGAAGACAATCTGAAAAGTCCACGAGTTCTTCCTTAGCTTCCTTAATGGCATCTTATCAATGTGGAACCAAACAAAACACTTGACACTGCAGCAAATTCAGACTGTGCTAAAGCAACAACAATTGCACAGATAAGGTGCTTAACGCTGCGCATATTTAACCGCAATCGATAATGAATAAAATGTAATCAAAGCATATGGTCAAAGTGCTTTGTGTTCTGTAAACCTATGAAGTACTTGCTTCCATCTTGCACAAGGAAAGAGATCCCTTTATCAGATGGACACAATGGCAGTATTGTCTCTTTTGAATCTTTAAAGGTCCCATGTCATGCTTTTCTGGTTATTCCCCGTCCCCTTGTGTGTTATGAAGCTTGTTCTGCATGTAAACGGTCTGCAGAGTCACAAACCCTCAAAGTACACCCTGTAGCGAGTAAAACTCTAACACAGAAAATACCTGTCTAGCTGCCCCAGAACGCCTCGTTGGAGATTTTTATTTTCCCATTGTTTTCTTCCTGGGTACAGTGACATGCCCAGGCCCAAATGGACCAATCCGTGGAGCAGTTACGCTACGTCCGGAGCCGTTACGTTAAGTCCAAATGGACCAATCCTCACACACACACACTCAATATTTTCTCAGCTGCAGCTCCGCCGATTTCTCCTCCCTGAGACGGCGGGACGCAGCGAGGCTGTGAGTCGGTGTGTGAGCACACACACAAACTCCCAGCCAGGCTGCGGGTGTGTGTGTTCTGGCTGGTTTCGGGCTGGGTTTCGCTGTGTCTCGCAGACGGCCACTGGGCTCATAGGGAAGGGAGGGGGGGGCAGGAGCTCCAACAAGCCGTTTAGGACAGAGAGTGAATACACATACTATACAGAGATGCTGTGAGAAACGAATGTGAGTTTGGAAAATTGCACAATATACAGTACATTTATTTTAGTAGACCTCAACAATGGAATTATGTAGAAATGGCCATGACATGGGACCTTTAACACACGAACAATAACCACAATAAGTATATGTGCTGCTGTCATGATGACTTCTGCAAACAGTAGCAGATTATCTTTTTAAAGTCAGTGGTCTTTTTCCCTTCTCTAGGAAATATTTAGCTCAAATCCTCCAAGCAGATGGTGCAGATGCCGGAATGCAAATAGCTGGAGATTGTTTTTATAATGCAGCAGATGATGTAACATTGTTCTTATGCTTACTCTTTCAAATGCCTGACCCCAACTTTTGTCTTCCTACCTGGGAAAGCCTTGTGTGTGTACATCATCTGAATATCTGCAGGCGCGTTACAGACTCCGCCATCAACAATGCAAACTAAAGAAAGTCCTTTAAAGAATGCATGAAAATTGTGAAGACAATACACTTTTAAATGGTGCTGTGATGACGTTGTTTTGTAGGTCATCCCGGAAGTTAGCATCGAAAGGGCTCCCTAAAACAAAATCTCTTCCGCTTGTGTTTACCACAGACCTTATTTGAGTCATCTAAACAGAAACACATCCAAAATAAAACATTGACTTTAAGACATGAACAGAAAGTGATAACATGTTGACTCATTTCAGGATTTAAGGACACATTCCTGCATTACTCTTGATGCTATGACTATTCTATATATAGAGGATATGATTATAACCTCATGTATTTATAGGTTAGACAGTGAGGGAGTGAGATCAAATCAAATCAAATCAACTTTTATTTATATAGCACATTTATAAACGAATTTTGGTCGAGCCAAAGTGCATATAATAAAAATAGCCTACAGTAGAGACTTTACAGCAAATACAACAGCACAGATTGTTCAGAATATCAGTATGAGAAAAACGACACCCTCTGTCCTTAGACCCTCTGTCCTTAGACCCTCTGTCCTTAGACCCTCACATCGTACAAGGAAAAACTTCCAGAGAAAACCCACAGTTTAAAGGGAACATGGGAGAAACCTCAGGGAGAGCAACAGAGGAGGGATCCCTCTCCCAGGACGGACAGACGTGCAATAGATGCCGTGTGGAAATCGAAGAGTTAATACATTTTTAGATCTAGAATAAGTTACTTGAAAAACTGCTCCTCAGCCGGAGAGGATGATGATGATGAATGCTAACTGAGTTCACACACCTTTTCATTTATCACATCATGCTCTGGAAGCTTTTTCCTGAGCGCCCCTTCACATCCTTCTCATTACCTGCTTTAGTGCAAGTCATACTGGGAAAACCTCGGCACCTTGCAAATGCTTATTTGAATGCTAAAAAATTCTCCACCACTCAGCACCTGAAATAATTACCCGCTGTGCCAGATCTATTTTCCTCTGTGAGTGATTTCATCATTTTCCTTTTCATTGCTTTCTCTTTTTTATCCACATGCTCACTTAAAAATCCAATGATGCACATTTCTGCGGACAGAAAGATGTTTCTAGAATTCCATCTCCCCATAAAATTGGGTATTTTGTTTCCTTTTAAACGGCACTTGAGCCCATATTTTTAGACAAGCTTTTCACTTGATCGCTGAGTAGCTACCATCAACTGTTAATTAAAGAGACGGGGGAAACTGTGATGTATATTTTAGAGCTAATTAGCATGCGACTCAGGGGAGTGGAGTGATTAGATGAGTAAAGACTCCCCATGGATGCTGCAGACGAGCACATATGCATACACACATTAGCATTCTGCGAGCGTTCGCACTTAAAGTGAGACATTTTCATTTCCCAGCGAGCATTGCAACCTTTCTATTCAACTTCAGCAATTCAAGTTTTCGCGGTTTCTCTTGTCTTTTTTCTCTTGGAGCGAAAGCACAATTATCTACTGAAAGAAGTAGATAGAAAACACCATATTATCAATAACAATAACACAGTATTATGGTCACAGTGAATAAAAGAGTAAGAGAGGGATGCAATTTGCAAGGCAGAGAACATTGCAGAGGCTTCAAGGACATGAGCGCTTGTGTTGTAACAGCTATAATAGAGTTTGCTCAGCTTAAATGCCGTAATTGTGGCTAAAATGAAAATGCTCTATAAACAACATCAGTGCATTGCTGTCCATAATCGACCCAACAAACACAATCCAGAGAAAATGTTCTTAGACAGACAGTGGTATCTTTGGCAACTCGCTGACTCTCTTCAGGTAATCATACAGCTCTCCTTGATGTCCCCCAGTCATTCTGAGTATATTATTTCAGTCGCTATGCTAACACTAAACCTGTGAACATCCTCTCTGAATCTCTTTTCCCTGAACGATGATCTGCCAGCTTTTCTCCTGTTCTGATGTTAGCTGCTTACAGTACCTAGTATACAGTCTCGCAGTTAGACAGGGTTCTCAGCAACTCATGTCTTTAACAGCAGCTAGAAATCTGGGTTTTCTTGGCCTGCTATGGTTACCGGCTCATTTCATCAGTGATGGAGATGTGGACTACATAGTGTTGGGACTAATAGATGAAGCAACACGAAAAACTAGATTGTCACTCAGAGAGCACAGACCTCCAACAAGGCCAACGGTGCGTTCAAAAGCTCTGTGAAAAGTGCCCCATTACCTAGGCTGGGAAGTCGATCTTCAAATGTTGGTGTGATCATGAGCTTTATTACTCTAACGCCTTGATCTTTTTCAGAGTTGGTGTTCTAACTTGAGGAGGCCCTACTTTTCAGTTGATTTATATACCTCTGTTCAAATATCCCTATTAGGTTATGGTAGCAATCTTTAATTTTAAGCCTTCTTCAATACACCATGATATTTAGTTTGTCAATTATAGATTCCCATTATAGATACTATCTCTTTACATTACATTACATGTCACTTGATAGACGCTTTTATCCAAAGCGACTTACATACTTAATACTGTGGACAATCCCCACAGGAGCAATTTGGGGTGAAGTGTCTCAGGGACACAACGACATGCTGACTGCAGTGGGGTTTGAACCTGTGACCCCCTGATCCGAAAACCTACGGACAGCCCACTGCACCACACGTCTCCCTTTACGTATGCACACACAGACACACAATTTTGAATTGCGCCTCCCCTTATACTATTTCTTTACGTCTCCAGGGACACCCCTCCTGGCATGGTCCTTGGAAGATGCGGCGTTGAAAGCGCTTTGCAGGCGGCGAAAATAATCCCACCAGACTCCTTTGCCCCTCCAACAGAGGGATGTCCTTGTCCTTTTACCTTTTCGTCATTTAAAGCGATAAAAACTCTCGATCTTCTCTCAAATTATTAATTATAATTATTCATTTTTTTGGATGCCCTCGGCTCGAGTTCAGGGCGTTCCGAGATGAATAAGAGCGTCAAATGACGGCAAGACGCCTCCCCTGGCGGAAACGCTGCCTTATGTATATAAATACATATAGATGTGAACTGTGGTTATAGTTTTGCTTTGTGACGCCTAGTAGTCTTTCTTTAAAAGGTTTAAAGCTTTATAACTACATCTTTTAATTTCAGCTGTCTTTTTTTAATCTATACTCAGTGTAGCGGCAATATGCATTTTCTTAAAGACAGCATCCATCTACAAACACTGTTTTTAATGAGTTTATTGCTTTCTCAAAAAGTGACCTGTGCTACCAAGCTGACCTCCCTAAACCTGCAATTAGTGAGAAAAACTTCAAGCAAAAAACACCAGTTTATGGTTTAGTCTAAATTAACCATTGCTCATTATAAAACTGTCTTACATTTCCAAGACGTAACCCTTGAATGCAAAACCATCTAATGTTCTGCCTTGATCATAGTTAGCTCAACTGTTTTGTGCAAACAAGACAATAAAATGTTGGGGAAATGTACTGTTTATTCTAGGATGTATTCCTTAAAGAACCAAAATGACACGATGGGCTCGTAAGAACTCAGATGCTCGATTCCGTTGCTTTGTAATATTCTTTATTTTCAAGAATACAAAGCTTTCCAATAAACTTCGAGGATCTAAGAATCTCTAGGTTCTACTAGGTAGTGCAAAAACAGGTCTATGGTATACAGGCATGGACATGACGAACCAACACCAGACAAAGGGAGAGGAGGACTAAATATACACTTTAGGTAATGGGACACAGGTGGACACAATCAGGGGCGGGAATAACAATCAGCCTAGCAGGTGCCACACGGACAGGAAGTGCCGACACCTGGAGAGAGAGAGAGTAGAGCAATTAACATCAACAGACAGATAGACAAAACACTAAACCCTTACACAAAAAGCCCTGAAATCCCTAATTAGTCAAACACCAGTGTTGTTAAGTCTCACATATGTTATTTGTATATCTTTAGAGATCCCTGATTTGGAAGAGGTGTTGGGGAACCTGCCATCATCTTCTCCTCTCCTGCTAACAGTGACAGTGGGACTTTGTGTGCACATACAACTTTAACTTCTTTCAGAGAGGTTTGCTGGAGACGGCTCGATTTGTTGTGCCTGACTTAAACTCTTCAACTCCATCAGACCTACTGCTGACTCCATCAATATCGATGCATGCTGCATGGCCAAGCATTGTTGGAGCCCATACTACTTCATTTTAAATTCCAATCTCAAACTTTCTAAAGAATCTCAATAAGTTGGACTGAATCTGGGAAAACTGAGGGAAAAGCTAGGAAAGATCTGAAGTGAATATATATTCACAGTGTAAGGCTTAACTTGTGTTTTTGGAGGGGGTACAAGTTGGTTATTTTTTGAAAAATAAAGAAATACAGATATTAAAAATAAACGTCACTTTAAAGTGCACCTATCATGCTATTTTTAGGCATTATGGGTCTCGGATATAAAATATATAAAAACATGTCTATGATGTGTTTTGCTCAAAATACAAACAGATCATGCATTTTTTAAATCCCTCAAACCCCTCTTTTGCTGCCCTGTTAGAGAAACACGGATCTTGGGTCCTTAGCTTGAAAAAAAAAAGAGGAGGCGGAGCTAATGCCTGATCAGAATTCTACCGGAGATTAAGTTAAATTCTGCTGTGATAAAACGCCATCCTGTTCTAAACCACATCAAGGATTATTTCTGAAACAGTATGGAGCTCAAATGCTTTTTCTCTTGAGGGTTTATCACAAGGTGAGTTCCTTTTTTTATTTCCTGCTTTTCAAACACATGTGCTCTCCAGTACAGGTTAGCTCTGAGTGTTAGCGAGGCTTGCTAATGTAAACAAAGACGAGATTACGTCCAAAACACGTCAGGCATTGTTTCTGATAGCAACTCTCTGTGGGTCCGCCATCGGAAATTACGTCAGATCGGCAGCAAATCTGGATCAGCTCCGTTGTTCCCCCGTTTTTAGAGATTTGGGTACGGAAGAAAAGAGAGAGGGTTTTATTTTCTGACGCTGCGTGAGTTCCCCGACACACCGGGAACACATATTTATGTAAGACATCAAAAAGTGCATTTTGCGCGATAGGTCCCCTTTAAAACTTTACAAAAAAAAGGAATATAGAAAATCTGTTATATTATTGGTTCTACACGGTGCATCGTAATGATAAGTCCATGTTCCTTTATCTTGTTTCTCTGTGCCTTTGTTTGCTTTCATTAATCTATCTCTGCTCTTTGTGAGGAGAGACAGATTGAAGTGTTTACAAGTTGAATTCTGAGATGAGCTTCTTGATTAAACTTTCCCCTGGACTCTTTGCTTTTGCATTTCCATTTAATAATAAACAAGGAGCCAACAATTCTCTAATCATTTACCACTTACATCGCTTCACTTTCTCCGTCTGTGTGAACGTGCGTTGTTTGTGTTTGTGTATGTATTTGTGTATGTGTGTAATGAGAGCTGTGACGAGCTTGAACAAATGGTTTGAATACAATTTTTAAGATGCTTTTCAATAATCCAAAAGGGAGAACACGTCGTGTAAACGCTAATGTTTTGGCTCAAAAATCCCAAGATGAAAGCTGGACTTTCCATAGAAAAATAATGTCATAGTTTCAGGTGGTGAAGCTCACTCCAACAGGGCGAGACAAAGGTTACCTGAACCCTGCAGAGTTTCCTCCACTATAGGAGCACTAATGCTTTTTAGAGATTGTGTGACAAAATCAAATAATTCAAATGGAATTGCAGCAATCAGAGGTCGTGCTTGAGGAGGGGAAGTTAATCAGTGGGAATATTCAGCGTTCAAATGTGATGAACATTGACGCGTTATGTTGAAAGGGGGACGGAGAGACATGGGGGCCAAAACAGAGGAAACTATCATAGAATAATAAATATAAGACGGTTTGCTTCGGTCTAAGGTGCGTAATATTTGTAAGTGATGTTTCTTTGAAAATAACAATTTAATTGATTTTCCCACTTTAATGGAATTGTTTTTTACAACCTAAGAATAAAAAACTGCACTGGTTTAAAATATTATTTAGAATTCCAATAAAACAATGACAGTATATTGATGTTTTAAATGACAGATTACATTACAAGTAATAATTGTATGTGTTTCATTCCTACTTGCAGCCAGTTGAGGTGGTTCGGGCACCTAGTTAGGATGCCACCTGGGCGCCTCCCTAGGGAGGTGTTCCAGGCACGTCCAGCTGGGAAGAGACCAAGGGGTAGACCTAGGACCAGGTGGAGGGATTATATCTCTTCGCTGGCCTGGGAAACATTTACTGCGTGTGTGTTTGATATATGGTTTTATTTATCTTCTATCTCCCCCATCTTTACTTTACACCCTGGGGCACAATTATTCTACAGTGCAAACATTGTTACTGTATTTTGTATTATTTTTCTAGTTCTCTATCTGTGTTTTTAATTATTGTTTTACTTTTATGTATGTGCCACGACATCAAGTCAAATTCCTCGTACGTGTAAACTGGTAATAAACCTGTTTCTGTTTCTGATTGGAAAGAAAATATTGTTTTTAATCAATGAATATTTTTTCAATGATGAGTTTTATCCAAACAGTCAGGTGTTGTTCTGTCATAGGCACGATATGGAAACATTTACCCATGAATAAATGGTGAGAATAAGCAATAAAGGGCTTTTCCTCAGCTGTGAATAAGAGAACAGCCTTCCTGTTTGGCATCGCACAAATGTTTGTGTATGTGTGCGGCTTCAGGACAGAATTGAGCTTACTGTCACACCAACCTCCACCATCAGAGACAAAGTGTGATGAATGTGCTGTCAATACAGATAGTGCGCTGCCACATCACACTCGCCATCACAGCCAAGAGAATCTCAGCAGCCTCACAGGCAGAAAACATCTGAGGAGCGCTGCAGCTCTCCGATAAACTGCACACCTTCCACAATCTTCCTGTTGCTTTTCACCGCATGTTTCTGTGCCTCAAATATGGTGGGCTTGTACTTTTGTGGTCATATGGTTTTAAAAATGCTCCTGACCTTCTTCAATAAACCGTATAGCTGGAGCGCCGCGCTGAACTCGCTTTTCTAAAGAATAAAATACAAAAGCCGATGGCAAATTATCAGTGAAGGAGTCTGATATATTTTCTGAATAGATGATGGCAGGCGATAACGTGCCTTCAGTTCGAATGCTGCAATGTGCTATTCATTTTCCTACCAAATCAATTCCACTTAAGCGTGCACAATGTCCCGTGTGCACGCGCAGTCTGTGGAGATCTAAAGACAATGAGAATGCTCGTCGGAGGTGTTGCTTGATCTTTTTGCGATTCTCCTGCTTCTTCATCGTGCTAGGTATAGGATCTGTCAAACGAGCCATACCTGCAGCTGATGACTCACACACAATCAGATGTAAGGCTGCACTCGAGGATTTTGCAGCTAGACATTTGTGTGGGTTTAAGAAGCTGACAGATTTTGTGATGTTTTTTGTTCATGATACCAATTAAGAAATGAGTATTAAAAGTTGTTTTGATCCCAATGTTCTCAATGCAGGCACTTTATTGACCATTTTGAAATTAGTTTTCTAACAAAAAAGCTATTCAATTACAACTTGGGTCTTCTTTTCTATACATTGTAATAAGAATGAAATGGTAACGCTGAGAACTGGGAACAGAGCAACATCAATCCGACAAGGTCACTTATATTACTATTCCTATTTGCAGGTAATAATGTCGGTAATAATCAACGGCAGTTAGAACTCAAGGACAATGTTGAACCTCGGCACCAGTTCACTGTAATGAGATCTCTTTTTTAGGGATTGGGAAAACCTGAAAGGCAACGCTCACATGACCAGGTTGGTAGCCAGGTTAGCACAAAAGTTAGTAAGCTTGTTAGCATGTGTACTGCTACATGAACACAATTGGCCGTGTGAGCTTAGAATGTTATACTACACTACTTGTGCGTTTCATAAAACATTTGTACGAGGTTCCATCCATTAACAAAATAACTTTTAAGTTCAGGCCAATACATCATTGCGGAGAAAGAGGATGCAACGATATGTCATTAAAACAACGTCTAATAAATCCAATTCTTCCACAGATCATGCTGCTCATTAAGATGTTACTGTATGTGCCATATTTTACAGTCTAAGGATTGCATACACCGTGTTACTGAATAATTGAGTAATGTATGGACCACTGTGATCACAGATGGGACTAAGCAACTTGTAGTTCTTTGACCTAAGCACTTACATAATGTAAGGGAAACTTCTGTGTAGCAAAGCAGTGGGGACTCAGGAAGGAGACACGGTGGAGCAGGAGCTTTTGATGTCAAACACTGGAGGTTTATTTGGAGTTACGGCCGGAGGATTCACATCACAAGTCACAGCAGCCTCGGTGAGACTGCACGGGTGGGTTGCCACGTCAATTCTGGAGCGCCTCTCTCTTGCCAGCCCATTTAACTGGTTCCACAGAGAGTCATCAACATATTTTGATAAGATAGCTTTAGACAGTTGGGCACACTGAGTTACCTGCTTCCGCCACCTATGGCCTCGAATATGTCATACCTTGGAGTCCACACACAACAAAGAAGGAAGTGTCCCAGTGCACCCACAACAAAGACCATCTGTGACCTAGTGTTGACCGGTCACAGAATGGGAACAATAACATTATGGCTGAAGCAGCCTATGTCCTTAAAGGAGATAAACAGACGTCAGGGTTGGTCCTGTACGTCATATAGGAGTCTAGGACAATTATTTCATATAACATATAACATATCATACAAAAACACAGTGGGAGGTGCTCGAATTATTTAGTTAATAAACATTTAGGAGAAGAAAGATGCTGACCCTCTTGATATTAGTGTGTCCTTTGGAATTGAGGTGATATTACCAACTGTATTAGGTGTCATTATACCAATCACATTAGCACAAAGTCTAAAATGCACCAATATAAGGGCAATTACTACCCAAAAAGTACGCACAGGAAACTTGATCTCAATACATTTCAGTTTTTTTTCAGTAAAATGCGAAAAATGTGTCTAGAACTGCTGTCAGCATTCAGCAGCCTCAACGTTTAACCTGCTGTTATCCTTTCGGCATCTGCTTTTCAGGCAGATAAGTTAAAAGCTTTCAATCTGCTCCTGCTGCCATTTGGGTCGAACACCATTGCTGTTGAGAGAAAAACATGAATATGTGCACCTTCGTCACACTTTCAGTGATGAAGAAGAGGTGGTACGCCTGCAAGCAGCTCTACACAGCAGCTCTAACAGTTGTATCACACTGCCTAAAGTGGTGCAATTGCATGAAAACTGTATTTGTTTCTATATGTTTTCATGCTGCGGACAATGAGATGCTGTCTAAAAAAATGTCTGGCCATAATGACCCAACTCAACTTGTTTCTCTTTAGTGATCCAATAAAAAAAAGACAACTGGTCGCAGCAGATAAAACATCGACAGCATTTGACATTTAGCAACTTTAAAACAGAAGACATTTCTAGAATGACCACAATACCATTGAATGAGCAAACTGCAATTGAATATTGGGTAAAGAAGCTCAATCAAGTTGAACTAGCATTCGTCTGGAGGCCTGAAACACTGTTAAAAGATTAAGCTATTGTTGCTGTCTACCTATAAAAAAGGATGCCAGATAAACTTAAAAGTAAGGTGTCATTGTGTTAACAGCTGCCTCTAAATAGACACAGATCTGGGGTAAATCGTATTAGAGTAGTGAGTTTTATATGACATTCTTAATGGAGCTTTGACTTCTCTGTTCATCCATTTCAGCCCAGAAGTCACCGCCTGTGAAATCAGAACACTACTTCAAGTCTGACCCTGTAAATTATGTCCCCATCACTTCCTGTATGAGTTGTTCTTTCTTACTGTAGCTGCTGAACATTATCTAGAGCCTTAATTCCTCAGCGGGGAAATGGCCCATGCAGGTCGGTCACCCGTGTCACTGCTTGACTCGTGAAGGGAATTATATGTAAATCACTCGACATATTCTCTCTCTTGCCGAGCACATTTATGCAAACCAAATGCAAAAGATGTGTCGTGCAGCAGATTGGAGCATGTGCAGTTTTTTCTGTAAGCTAGTGGCTGCATTTCTGAGTGAAATGCTTAGTGGTGTGAACAATATCGTCTCAGTGATTTGACTGATAATGCATGTCTTTGAAGGCGGGAGGGGTCAATTGAAAGAAAGACCTCAGTGTGTCAGGAAAACTGTTTATGTTAATTCGCTCCGCTGCCAACTGTGAGATGCAAGTCATTACAGGAGATTGTTGAGAGGATCCTGCTGAGAGAAGGAAGTGCTGGTTAATGATGTGGATAGAGAGGAGGGGGGGGGGGGGGGGTTATAGAAGGACAGTAGGAATGTTGCCATGATAGCCAAGTGTTGAGATGTTTCATTAAAGACACGTAATTGTTCCTTTTAGATTCGTCCGTCAGATCCTTAACAACACAATTCCCTTCAAGTGCTTTTCTTATGATTAGTATCAGCTTGTAATCCCATTTGTCCACACTGCTGTCATCAAGTATTAAACTGGAGCCATTTACCCCACCTCTATCAAAGGAGGTCACTCCTGCCAAATGATCCCGTTTCAATGAACTCATTCTCTGTCTTAGTATACTCATCTCGTCTCAGAGAAACTCAACATAGCTCTTTCCATTTCAAGAAATCTCACTTTGGGCTGTCGGGCATCGCTGCGACTTGTCTGACGGGTGGCTCGTCTGCTGTGTCACTGAGCCGTGTCTGAGGCCAATTGTCACACTTCAAGAAGCTTTCATTCCAGCATCTTCTCACAACACCTCAGTAACCACCATCAATACTGTGACTATCTTTCTGCCTTTGTGGATTGTGAGGCATAGTAAACAACTGATGGGGAAATCTAGGGGTTTCACTCACATACTGAAAACCAAGATGTATATACACAAGTCTGGAAAGCAATATGACAAGGTTATAAAAGTCTAACATGGCTAACAGGGACGAAAAAACCACATGGTGGTGGTCAGTTGATCACACTCTGGTACCGAGAAAGACATCTTAAATCTCCATGATATCTGATGGGGTTCCAACATGATGCTTCTTAATGCATTGTTAATCTCCTGACCTGTACTTTGACCACCATCTGGGTAGACGGCCTAGTTATAACACCGTTTACAACATAGAAAACTAATTAATTTCAAGGCAACCAGTTTGATAAGTGAGTAAATCCCAGGGCTGACATTTTAGAAGATGGGGTTCAGAACAGAAGAAGCTCTTGCAGCTTATTAGCTGTGTTTGCAACATCCCCTTTTATCCAAGCACCTCTTTTCTGGAGCTGAAAACACCTCACACTCATCATTGGTTTGCAGACCATTTAACGCAACTGTTAAAGTTGCTGTCCACTGATGAACAAGCTATAGCTTGAAGAGCTGACCTGTTCCTTGTGTTAGCGGTTAGATCACAGGATATAAGAAGATATAGACACTACAACTTAAATCTCATGAACACACCAAAGTCGGAAGATACATTATCCAGCTCAGGAAATGGGACAATCCAATATGCCTTAGCGGATGATTTAAAGTTGTCTAAACTCCTTATCTCCTTCAAGCAAAGTAGGAGTCTTCAATTATCAATAAATGTAAAATATATATTTTTGTCATACTAAATAAATGAAGAAAAGCCCACAGCTCACATACCTGTTTGTGTGTTGTATTGAGCAAAAAGTACAGCCTGTGGCTAGGGGTGCATACCGGTACCCGGTATTACCGGAAAAAATGTAAATCCTTAAACTCGCGCCCAAACCGTCAAAATTACGATGTAAATTTTGCCGTGAAACTCCGCAAACCAGTCGACATCTGCCAGCTAATCAGATTGAGATTCTGTGATTGGCTTGATTGCCAAGCAACGCCCTTCACCTTCCTCCCGAACGTCTGAGCCTTTCGGTTAGCTTTCGTTTTTTCATTAGCTCGATGTCGGCACGAAAATCTAAAGTGTGGCTGCATATGACTGCCAGTCTGAATGGTGGGGTCTGTAACCACTGCCAGTCTGAATGGTGGGGTCTGTAACCACTGCCAGTCTGAATGGTGGGGTCTGTAACCACTGCCAGTCTGAATGGTGGGGTCTGTAACCACTGCCAGTCTGAATGGTGGGGTCTGTAACCACTGCCAGTCTGAATGGTGGGGTCTGTAACCACTGCCAGTCTGAATGGTGGGGTCTGTAACCACTGCCAGTCTGAATGGTGGGGTCTGTAACCACTGCCAGTCTGAATGGTGGGGTCTGTAACCACTGCCAGTCTGAATGGTGGGGTCTGTAACCACTGCCAGTCTGAATGGTGGGGTCTGTAACCACTGCCAGTCTGAATGGTGGGGTCTGTAACCACTGCCAGTCTGAATGGTGGGGTCTGTAACCACTGCCAGTCTGAATGGTGGGGTCTGTAACCACTGCCAGTCTGAATGGTGGGGTCTGTAACCACTGCCAGTCTGCATGGTGGGGTCTGTAACCACTGCCAGTCTGAATGGTGGGGTCTGTAACCACTGCCAGTCTGAATGGTGGGGTCTGTAACCACTGCCAGTCTGAATGGTGGGGTCTGTAAACCACTGCCAGTCTGAATGGTGGGGTCTGTAACCACTGCCAGTCTGAATGGTGGGGTCTGTAACCACTGCCAGTCTGAATGGTGGGGTCTGTAACCACTGCCAGTCTGAATGGTGGGGTCTGTAACCACTGCCAGTCTGAATGGTGGGGTCTGTAACCACTGCCAGTCTGAATGGTGGGGTCTGTAACCACTGCCAGTCTGAATAGTGGGGTCTGTAACCACTGCCAGTCTGAATGGTGGGGTCTGTAACCACTGCAAGAAGTTTATTTCTGGGAAAGGCGGCAACACAACCTCTCAAAACATTTGCAAACGTGTTTTTCATTGTTTGTTCAGTACAAATGGGTTGAAGTCCCACAATTAATTTGAACATTCATTTGACATAGTTAACTATATCATAAAGCGCTTCATGGGAGTAATTGCGGGATGATTCAATGTTTCCCTTATGCAACATGAAAGTATCACGATATGTATCGGTCGAGTAACGGTATCGTTCAGTGGTATCGGAATCGTAAAAAAGTCAACGATATGCATCCCTACCTGTGGCTGTACTGATAGATCGTTTTTGAGTAAAGTCCTGTGTTTTATAAATCATTTCATGTTAAAACACACAGAAAATATGCCTTTTTTTCATTTATTTCTTAGGTGTCTGTTTTGCCACCTCAGGTGGGTAAAATCCTAATGAATGTGTCTCCTGTTGTGTGGATGACTGTTTATCTTGTTTTACTTGTGCTCTGATGAGTTTGAATGTGAAGCAAATTATACCACTGGATTCAGCCACTCCCACCTACATCTTTTTGCACACTTGGTTTCTAGGCAGAGCTAATTAGGTACAGAGTCTAGGTGCCGGCAGTATCTTTTCTATTTATAACAGTTAACTAAGGAAATCATGTCCAGTGCAGCAAGAGTTCTTGAAATGGCAATGGGTTGACTTATGTTGGAGATACACAGGAAACTGAGATACACATACTGTGCATACACAGACAAAGCAGCAATGTCAAAAAACAAAACAAATGCATGGTCGGCATCTGCTGTCCCATTAAGTGTTTTTGGGCCTCAGTATAACATCATCAAAAGCGTTCACATTGAGCCTACAAGTTAAAAAGAATGCTGATGAAGTACAAGAAGTACATGTTGATGGGCCCCAGGGAGTGTTTTTTGTAACTCTTCAGAGTAACACAGACACCCTCAGCAGAATGAGATGATAAGGGACAGATGAGTGGGTAGGAGCTGGGGGTGGCATGAAATGATTCACCATGGCCTAATTCACTGCTTGGTCACTCTGAGTCCTAATGTTTCAGAACAATTGTACACCCTCCCTTGATATGCTGGCAGTGGGCCTCACTCTCGGGAGTCAAAATTGCAAAAAGGCACCGCTGGCTTCCCTCTGCAGAGCATGCTGTGGCCCCAGTATTTCCACAGAGATGCATCGCTGTCACTGCAGGCTCAGACAAACATGTGCCCAGCAGAAGCCGAACAACAGATGAGTCTGAAAATCGTGCCTTGAGGCGAGCTTTCATGTACTAACTCAAACCCAGTCCTGCCCGATAACTACCGGCTGCTACTACCGAGAGCTTTGATGAAGCGATGCACAGCTGAGGGATGTCTGCAGATATGGGCACTGGAATCTGATAAATATTAAAAAGGTAAGAGTTCAGCTCGGTTCACCGGCTAGTGGCTGGTTCATAAGCTGCTTTGTTTGGGTTGGATATCCGCTGGCGTATTCCACCTGGCCACGGATGAAAAATCCAGGAGAAGTCTCAAACAATAGCCTACTCAATATTGCACACCTCAGTGTTGGTTTCCACAGAAACAGATACGACATTTATCTACCATCTATGGCTCACAGTTTTTCTTTTCAGTGTGTATGGCTCTGCTCACACTCTACCACACCATCTCTCAACACAATGAGATGCGCCGCTGGTGTTTTTGTGAAAAAATCCTAATTGAACGCCTTCATCATTTCAGTGTGACCAAATTGCCAAATGCTGTTTGACAGAATGAGGCTGGAGAGTTGCCTTTGGCACCATTGAGAGATGTCAGAAGGCTGTGCGGAGAGAGGGGTTTATTTGACAATCGGTAGAGCCTGTGCTTGTTGACTTCTCCTCACTCCATGAATCAAACGGCACATTAAAGGTCACCTATTATGCAAAATCCTCTTCTTCATGTCTCTTCTACATCAACATGTGTCCCCTCTTCTTCATGTCTCTTCTACATCAACATGTGTCCCCTCTTCTTCATGTCTCTTCTACATCAACATGTGTCCCCTCTTCTTCATGTCTCTTCTTCATCAACATGTGTCCTCTCTTCTTCATGTCTCTTCTACATCAACATGTGTCCCCTCTTCTTCATGTCTCTTCTACATCAACATGTGTCCCCCTCTTCTTCATGTCTCTTCTACATCAACATGTGTCCCCTCTTCTTCATGTCTCTTCTACATCAACATGTGTCCTCTCTTCTTCATGTCTCTTCTACATCAACATGTGTCCCCTCTTCTTCATGTCTCTTCTACATCAACATGTGTCCCCTCTTCTTCATGTCTCTTCTACATCAACATGTGTCCCCTCTTCTTCATGTCTCTTCTTCATCAACATGTGTCCCCTCTTCTTCATGTCTCTTCTACATCATCATGTGTCCCCTCTTCTTCATGTCTCTTCTACATCATCATGTGTCCCCTCTTCTTCATGTCTCTTCTACATCAACATGTGTCCCCTCTTCTTCACGTCTCTTCTACATCAACATGTGTCCCCTCTTCTTCATGTCTCTTCTACATCAACATGTGTCCCCTCTGTGGAAAGAGACTCTGAAAGTTTCAGGAACAAAGATTCTCTCTCTTTTTGATCCATTTCTATAAAAACCTGTCTGAAAATGAGCTGATCAGATTTTGGCCACTTTCTGATGTCTGTTAGAGCCACAATGAAGTCAGGGTTATTATTTAGATTCATAATTTCATAAATGATTTAGTGATTTGTGTTGCCGTGGTGAATATGTTTTTGATGAAGTGATTGTTTATTTTATGTCGTAAATAGGATCTGTTTCCGTGTACCTTCCGGTGTGTATTTAAGTGAGGTAATTGAGGACAGCCGGCGTGCTCGGAGAGCTGATGAGACGGGGAGCGGAACAGTTTTTCCACCGCAAATTGCAGACAGAGATTGATTGGTCTTGCAAATTGGACTGCAAACAAAGTATAGTTTAGTTTATATAGGAAAGTATATCGCCGAAATATTGTTTAAGATTTGTTATTTTGAGACTATTTAAGTCAATACTTTTTTGTTAATAAATTAAAAAAATTTGACTGAAAACCTTCGGCTGCTTATTGTTTTGGATTGTGTGTCGTCAACCCCGCTCTACAGTGGCAAGAGGAAACCCTTGATGCCATTCCAATGTCATAACAATGTTTTGGCTTGTGTAACCATTAGCCAATCACCAACCAAGGTAACCCCCCCCCCAACCTTATCACCTGAATCTCCTCCTAGAGCACCATTGTGTTCTTTTTAAATCTCTCTCCGAGGGGCGTGGGGAGGGGCTCCTTATTTTAAGTAAAGTAACAGACAGAGAATCAGCACTTTGGAAACAGGACTGAAACAGAGGGGATTATGGGTAATGCTGCAATGATCTGTTTGGTGTTTGGAGGCAAACACTTCAGAGACATGTTTTGTATATATCTGAGACCTATAATATATTGATGAAAAACAGTATAATTGGGGACCTTTAAAGAAAGGTCGGCTCACTATGGCCGGGTAGATCAGAGGAAAAGAGAACTGCTCAATATCCTCAATTAGGACAGAAATAAAACGAGTAAGCTGAAAGAGCCGAGCTGCTCTGCATGGACCCTTAGCTCCTCAATCAAGAAGAGTTATTCTGTGGTTCTGCAGAAGGCCACGAGTCCGATCAAAAGCAGTGGAAAGTAACATTGAAAAGATGCTCCTTAGGGTAAATGGGTTCTGGACAAGAAGAGAAAACGAAATTCTTCCACCTGCACCATCCTGCACCCTGGGTGATCAGATTGTAATTAGACGGAGGCAAAAGCTAATGAAACATTCACCAAAGGGGGTTTACAATTCAAACCAATGTCCAAACCAAAAAGCATTTCCAGCAAACCTTAGTCCAGTGGTTCTCAAACTTTTTCTGTCAGGCCCCCCCTTTGGAGAAAAAAAAAAGTCGGGCCCCCCCAACACAAATAGTCAGGCTCAGTGGCGGCGCCAGAGATTTATTTTGGGGCTGCTGTGCGGTAGCTTGACGTTTCATAGAGGGTGCTTAAACATTTAGGGTTTCCCATTAATGTACCGGGCGCTACAGTGGAATGTTCTACTGCAACAATCCCCACGCACATACACAGTGTACCTGTGACTGTTACAATTGGCTCGATAATCAGCTCACGGCATATAGGTGTAAGCAGGGGTTAAGTGCTATTTGTATAGGTGGTGTGTGGACCTCACATAGGGGGGCATGCTCCCCCGGGAAGATTTATTTTTAAATATTGAAGTTAAAAGCATCAATCTGGTGCACTTTGAGAGCAACATGAAGAGATCTATGGATACCTCTCTCAGCACCCATATGAAACAGAACTGTAAACAGATTTACTTTTTCTTTATGGATATTTTACAAATCACTCCCCTTTTAAACTCTATTCTTGTTTTACTGTCATATAGTATTTCATACCTGTTTTTCATTTATTCTCTTGTTTTTTTATAACTATAATGATCATATAAACGTGTGCCTCAGAAATAATTGTTTACATTAATGGTGACCAACAATTTGAGACCCACTGAGATAACACTGAGAGAGTCCTTTAGCTCACTGAGTCTCTCAGTCTGACTCTCCTCCACTTTGTTGTTGAACAAACTCCTTATATCCGTTAGCGTAGCTCGATAGTACCAGAAGCTAACAACAACGATCTCCGGTACCAGTGCGCTCTCTCTCGCGCACACAAAATGGCTCGTTCCACACACACGGAGCCGAGCTTTAATGAAACACAGAGACCCAGACGTAATAGTACTGTACTGCATCATATTATTTTTGAATCAATAATTTTTGTAATTATGATTTATTTATTTATTTTTTAAAATCTTTTTTTTTTATATATATAACCATTTTTCCTCCTGGTCTCTCGCGCCCCCCCTGGCATGCCCCCCACTTTGAGAACCACTGCCTTAGTCTAACAAAGTGTCTATAGTTCGTAGTAAATTCAACTAAGGCCCAGGGTACACAATCTGGGGATGTGAAGTGAGGATAGAAAGGGTGGAATTACCACAAGCTTATAAACTTGCTTTATGGGAAGTGTGCTGTTTTTGGAGTTTGATCAAATGCTCAAAAGTCAAAATCTCTCTGCATATGCTGCTTCCATTTTTAACATTTGTCAATCTGTGTCACAAGTACCAGCACTTTATGGAAATGCTGAACTAATCCCTGAAGTGGACCTTTAATGAATTGAAAGTAAGTTTATGGGACATAACAATTATGATTGATTATGCTTTCAGTTTTGTTTGTAGTCACATCCACACTGATTGATTTCACACAGTCTGTTCCTATTCATGGAGGTAATATACAAAGTGATTTATTATTACAAAAATGAGCACGTATGCCTACTAGGATTGTGTAAAACTAATATCTAAATATATCTGTGTAAGAGGGAGACTGAGGTGCCATGCTTAAAGTCACAGAAGTAATATAAAAGCTACAGTATGAATAGTAGAAGAGTATATAGTATCCCTCTGTTTATTGGTGTGTTTTGTGACTACACTTCAGATGTGTGCTAACCGCCTCGGGCCCTTCAGGAAGACTGGAACTAGCCAAAACAGAAACTAATTGGTCTTTCTGAGGGAATTCTGCAGTGGGTGACTCATTAGGTTTAGTTTGAATGAACTATAGTGCATGATTAGGAATGCAGGACTAAGATCCGATGCCCTTACACATTACTGAACTTTATAATCCGACAAGTTCGGTGGGTGCTTCGTATTTATTTACTCTTTTTATTAACTTTGCTCAAAATCATTTTTTTCTTTTTTACATACAGTATAAAATATAAGAAAGCAAAAAAGCCTGGCTTCTCACATGCATTGAATCCAAAGCATATGAAACAATTGTAAATAACAATCTTTTGTTTGTTTTATCTGTTTTATCGCTTTGTATTGACTTATATTGTCCATTCATGTGCTTTGTTCTAAATAAAAGACATGTACATACAGAATCTCAAAAAGTATGCCCTATTGTATGATTGTAAAAATAACATTTAAAGTGGACCTATTATGCTATATTGGAAACATATATTGTAGCAAAACCTATACAAAACATGTCTGTGAAGTGTTTTGCTTAAAATACCAAACAGTTCACTCATTGTAGCCATGCCTCATACTGCTCATACCCCTCTTTTGCAACCCTTAGAGAAACGCGGATTTTGGACATCCTGTTCTAAACCACATCAAGGATTATTTCTGAAACAGTATGGAGCTCAAATGCTTTTTCTCTTGCGGGTTTACCACAAGATGAGTTCCTTTTTTTATTTCCTGCTTTTTAAACACATGTGCTCTCCAGTACAGGTTAGCTCTGAGTGTTAGCGAGGCTTGCTAATGTAAACAAAGACCATATTAAGTCCAAAACACATCAGGCATGGTTTCTGATAGCAACTTTCTGCGGGTCCGCCGCCGATTTGACGTCATATCGGCAGCAAATCTGTATCCGCTCGTTGTGCCCCCGTTTTTAGAGATTTGGGTACGGAGGAAAAGAGAGAGGGTTTTATTTTCTGACGCTGCGTGAGTTCCCCGACACACCGGGGACACATATTTATGTATAAAAGACATCAAAAAGTGCATTTTGCATGAAAGGTCCCCTTTAATAATAATAATAATAATAATAATAATAATAATAAGCCCAACATATTCTTAATAAACAAAAAATAAATTCAAATGCATATAATGAATAATCATATTAAAGGTGGGGTAGGTAAGTTTCAGAAACCGGCTCGAGTGCACTAAAATTTGAAAGTACGCAGCCGAAAAGAATCCGCCCCTTCCTTCAGACTTCCTTACAGAGCACCTCCTCCAACACACATGAACGCGCACATGACGTCAGCAGACTGGTGAAAGTGGCCGCCTGTTGCTGGCGAGTCATTGAAGTACTGCTGCAATGCACGCCCAATGACGGCACGCCCAATGAGGGCACGAGATACATTTGTGCGTGCACGAAATGGAAGGCTGACAGACAGGGCGGCAATCCAATCCGTTTACTAAACGGATTGGTCGTGCTTTTTACAGTATCACGGCTTCCACAGATGAATTTTTTTTTAATGGATTTTTTGTCAAAGCACTTCAGATATTCATTGCTATCGGGATGTTAAGAGCATTCCATGGAATATAACAAAAAGTGTATCTCGAGCCGGTTTCTGAAACTTACCTACCCCACCTTTAAGGGGTATCATAATAATAATAAAAACACACACTAAGTGTTAGAATAAAGCTGATTATAAGACAATATATAAATGGGGGGAGGCTACGTCCTCATCATAGTACCCCCTTTGCTTAATTTCATAGAAAAACAAACTTCAGGAAGGGCCAAATAACTGATAAATATATATATATTTGTCATTTTTATGTGAAACACAGTCGGTTATTCAGAGGATAAATGAGAAAAAACAAAACCCGAACAAATGTTGCATTCCTTTCCAATTGCCACCAGTTTCCCTATCCTTTGTTGTCTGTCTTTGCTCAACAACTGCAGCAGTAGTCTTCATCCAGGGAAGTGCTTTCTGATGCCATACATTCTCCCAAGGTGAGTAGAGGGGAACTTTTCCTCCAGGTTATGATAACTGCATCTCAACTAAGTGACAAACTCAAAAGCCCACTCCACCTCAAATGCTATGCTAATAGTGGTGCATCCATGAAGGATTTCAAGCAGAAACCAGTGGAAAAAACTTCAGAGTGAGGTTAAAAAACATACTGTGGCATTATTCATCAACCAATGTGCTGC
This sequence comes from Gymnodraco acuticeps, assembly GCF_902827175.1. NCBI lineage: Eukaryota > Metazoa > Chordata > Actinopteri > Perciformes > Bathydraconidae > Gymnodraco > Gymnodraco acuticeps. The sequence goes on along the minus strand of NW_022991064.1, from coordinate 886,317 downwards.
TGTCTGTTATCATGCTGTGCTGGTTGATGTCCCGGAGCTGAATGCTGGGTGTCTCTGCTCTCATTAGACTGACTGACATGCACGCTTTCCCTCAACACATCAACACTTTACTCAGTGGTTTCTGCAGTATGATCTCTTAAGGCGGCTTTTGATCCCACTAAAAACTGGCAATTAGTTTGCAGTGATTGATTTACCCTCCCAAATCTATTTTAATTACCGAATGCAATGTTAATCTTACGGAACTATAAAAAGATAAACTGAGGACTGATCCCCCCAGAACTTTTTCTCTCTGCATTTTGACTGCATTTACATTACTAGTTGCAGACTAAAACCTTAGCCAGGCAGATTAAAGCACTCAGACATGCAGGGCTGGAAAAGGTTGCTGGGAAAACTGGGATCCCAGCATGTGCTAAAGGTGAGGATTCACAAGCCCACTGATGAGAAAACCTTAATCTCTGTGTGTCCTATCTGTAGTGATCTATCTGTTCCTCTGCAGGAGGAGAAACACTTTGAGCTCCTTACATCAGGTACTGCAGCCTCACTTCAGAACCAATGTTGAATGTATCGTACTATCAAGTATTTAGGAGTGCCAACGTTACTCGTAAACCACAATAACACAGAAAATATACATATGCACTGATAGCTGACATACTACTGCATGCTTCAATACAACTGTCTGACCCAAATGCTTTTACTGCATACTAAAAGAAGCTAAGAAAACGTCAAACTTAATAAACAATAATAATAAATTATTCAGAATATTAAAAAAAACATATATATATATATATATAATTAATAATAATATTAATATAATCATAACAATAATAATACATTTAATTCTGAAGAAAAAATAAAAATAAATAATACTATTCATAATAATATTAATGGAAATACAATAATAATAATAATAAAATATTATTACACTGAATAAAAATATAAACGCAACACTTTTGTTTTTGCTCCCATTTTTCATGAGATGAACTCAAAGATCTAAAACATTTTCTATGAACACAAAATAACCATTTCTCTCAAATATTGTTCACAAATCTGTCGTGGCCCATTCTTGTGGCATATCTAAAACTGTGCCACGTCAACAGGGATCCGCTTCTTGACTCACACGTTAAAAACCATCCAAATAAAGCTCTGTAGGCGCTGATTTCTTTGCCTTCCTCGGCCGATTTATTTACTTCCATATATTTAAACAAACAAAATAAACCAAACGATCAGTGTAACGTGAGGTCAAAGACTGTTCCGATTCCCCGTTCATTGCTGGAGACAATTTCCTTCCTCACGCTCAGTCCCACCCCTTCCTTATATCACAGGTGTGGCTCGCAGTAAATCAAGGTTTTTCTCCGAATATTTAATTCGGTACTAATACATAAATGGAAAGAATATATTAAGATCTAAATTAATAAGAAAATAATACACTCATTGTCAACACAGAAAATGGCTCTAACATTCCAGCCCCTAATTGCATAGAATATAGCAATTACAACAAATAATAAATAGAGCCAATATTCAAAACAAATATTCATTTTCTTCTTGTCAGAGTTCATCGATGAGATTCTTCTGGAGTTCAAAAATCGATTCTTCTAGCTTCAGCCAGTAGTAGTCCACTTAGTCTCCAGCTTCCAGGAGCAAACAGAGTTTGTTGACAGGCCTCTGTAAAACACTTGTTTTTGTTTTAACTAGAACACTTCGGACAAGCCCTTTACTTCCTGGCAGGGTCTTCAGAATCCGTCCTAGCACCCAGGAGTTTCTGGGAGCCGAATCGTCCACAATAACAACGAGATCTCCAGGAAGAAAGTTCCTTCTGATCTTATTCCATTTATTTAGCTGTTGCATTGTTGGAAGATATTCTCTGACCCATCTCTTCCAGAAAAGATCAGCCAGATATTGTATCTGTCTCCATTTTCTTCTTGAGTACAGGTCCTCCTTCACGAAGAGTCCAGGTGGCATAACAGGATGAGTTTTGAGCAGAAGCAGATGATTAGGTGTTAAAGGCTCCACATCATTCAAGTCATTGGTTATGGTTGTGATGGGTCTATCATTCATTATAGCTTCCACTTCACATAAGGCTACAATGCCTCATCATCCATGACTTGCTCTCTTACCACAGAGCTCAGAATCTTTTTTAGTGACTTGATGAGTCGCTCCCATACGCCTCCGTGGTGAGGGCCTGCTGCTGGGTTGAATATCCACTCGATCCCTTCTTGGAGAAGGTTGCTTTGGATTTTGTCGTGGTTTAGTTCTTTTAATGATTGTTCAAGCTCCTTTTGCGCACCAATGAAATGTGTACCTTGATCAGATCTGATGGTTTTCACAGTACCTCTACAACTTTCTCTCTGGTTGAGTCTGCGATTAGCTGCTTGCATCCACAAGTCAACAGCTGGTTTTGGGTCGAAAGTCTCTGTTGTCATCTTAGACAAGTGGATGTAATCAAATAAGTATGTGAACATAACCAATAACCTACCATAGCCAATAACAAATGAATGTAACTTATTTTATTTGTGTTGTTCATATCTTATTTTACCTTAACATTTATTTATGCATTTTTTTTAATCTCTCCAGTTTTAAAGGATATTTTTGGTTACTGTCCTATAGTATACATTGGAATGATTTAAAACCTGTTTATCCCAATAATTATAAAGGAGTGCCTTGTAAATATGTGTTTACATAAATTGTGACCAAACCGTTTGAACTTAGACTGAGAGTCCTTTACCTCACTGAGCTGTAGTTAACTTATCAGCCTCTCAGTCTGACTGGAGAGGACTCTCCCTCCACATTATTGTAGAAACATCTTCTTCTCATATCCGTTAGAGCAGCTAGCACGGCACCATATTCTAATAACAACAGCGCTGGTACCGGTGCACCCTCCCTCTCTCCCTCGCATTTTGGCTGTGAGCTGCGGGCGCCAGATAAGCCAACATCCCCCATTTTCATCACTTACAGCGCCCATCGTACAGGGCAAATGAAACGTGTAACCGGGGTGAAAAGGGTGTTACATTTACTTAATTATGAATATTGTTACATCAAGGCCGAAAATTAGGATGAGCCCCAACGGTCAAAATGTTTTTTTCCCTCCCAGAACTGCCAGCGCAGCGCCTCCACAGATCTGGCGCCCTAGGCGAACATCTAGCCACTTCTACGGGCCGACCCTGAGTTCATATCATGGTTCATACATGTATGCAACTCGCAAATATCTTTCTCTCTCTTCTCTCTCTCTTCTCTCTCTTCTCTCTCTCTTCTCTCTCTTCTCTCTCTCTCATCTCTCCTCTCTCCTCTATTTTCTCTTTTCCCTTCTCTCTCTCTCTCTCTCTCTCTCTCAATGTTGGTACGCAAATGCGCTTTGTTTCAAATGACCCGGTGCTCTTTTTTTGGCGGAGGTGCGCATGCGCACCTGCGCACCAGTTATGTGCAGCCCTGCATATACTGAACTGACAGTAGAGAGCACAGCTCGTCGGGTAAGGGTCCTGTTTTTTATTGCAATTTGGAATCCAAATGTGTCGCCTTCAATATTCCAGTACATTCCAAGAGCCCTTTCCACAGGTAACTTCTCTCTATCCAGGTCCAGTTCCTTGATCAGTTTGGCTTTGTATTCATCAGGTATAGCAGCCAGGACAGCACGGCTATTGCTAATCCATTTTGTTAGTTTGAAACCTCCTTTAGCACATAGTTCACTCAGATTCTTAGTGAGGATAATAGCTTGCTCTTCTTTTGCAACAGATTTCAGGCAGTCATCAACATAAAAGTTTGATTTAATGGCTCTTATTATCTTCTGCTGTCTTTTGCAGGGCAAAATTGGCACAGCTTGGTGAGGAGATGGCACCAAACAAATGAACTTTCATTCGGTATTGCTCTAAACTTTGGCTTGTGTCACCATTTGGCCACCAAAGAAATCTCAACAAGTTTGTGTCTTTTTCGTGAACTCGAACTTGGTGGAACATCCCTTCAATATCTGCCATGATGGCAAACTGTTCCTGGCGAAACCTCAGCAGAACGCCAAGAAGTGAGTTGGTTAAGTCAGGTCCTTGTAAGAGTTCATTGTTGAGTGATGTTCCTTTGTATGAAGATGTACAATCAAATACTACTCTTAGTGTATTTTTTCGCTTGTGGTACACCCCATGGTGGGGTATGTACCACACCTTGCCATCATTTGGATGAAGGTCCTTTGATGGCACCCTTTCTGCATAGCCTTTTGGGATTACATCTTCCATGAAAACCTTGTACTCTTCAGCATAAGCAGCATCCTTCTTGAATTTCCGAGCAAGGTAATGTGCTCTTTGCTCAGCTATGGTGATTATTGGGCATGATGACATCACTATTACGAAGTGGCAACGGTAGATAATAGTGATTATCCTTCAGTGTAGATGCACTTGATACAAGCTGCATGAATTTACTTTCTTCAGCTGACATTTGAAGTTTTCCCTCATATTCTCTCTCTGGGAAATCCTGATGATACTGATTTACAAGAAGCTTTTCCAGTTGTTCAATTGAGATGCGGTTTACTGATGCCACTGGTCTTCCAAATGTGTCCACAGCTGTAGAACTAAGCGGTCCATTGACGACCCATCCTAAGAGAGTTCTTACAGCATAAGGACCATTACCTTGGCTATTTATGATTTGCCAGGGCTCCATTGCCTTTGGGACATCTACTCCGATTAAGAGTTCCACATCCGCATCAATTTCTTGTAGTTGTATTTCCTTCAGTGCCACCTGTTGAGATCCTTTTGAGAGAAAATGTTCCTCTTTGTCACTGGTATCTTTGTTTGTGTGTATGTCTTCTGCAGATCAATAAAGTTATTCCCATCCAAATCACCCACTTGTAGTCCAGTTATTTCATAACTATCCACTGGTTTCTTTTGACCCATTGTTTGCAGGAGAACTGTAGTCTTCCGTCCTGTTGTATTCAGCCGTCGCATCAGATTTTCTTTGCAAAAGGTTGATGTGCTGCCAGGATCAAGAAAGGCAAATGTTTGTATAGTTTTACTGCCTTTTGAAACTTGTATTTGTACTGGTACTATTGACAGTTTGCAATCTTTTCCAGCCCCGATGTCCTCTTCTTTATCCAGAACGACAGGAGTTCCACCGACTGATCGTTTAGTCCAATTGGTCATGTGGTCGTTTTCATTCTCTGTTGGTTTATCGATGTGTAGAATGCTAGGGTGCCTTCCTTGGCAGTGTAGGCATGTACTCCTTTTCCTACACGCTTTGCTCACGTGTCCCCTGGTTAGACATCCAAAGCAAATTCCTTCAATAGTTGCACCTTTACATCACGTGGTTGCAGCTTTAATATTTCACATTCATTTAGCGAGTGCTTGCCTTTCTTGCAAATGCAACAATTACCATCCCACCTATTTGTAACCAGGCTTTCAGGTCGTTGATAGCTTTTTGGACTTGCAGTGTTACAGTTCCTCGTTTCTATTGCCATGGCAAAGCTACTACTTTTACCTCGTTGGTTGATTTGCTGTTTGGAGTAGGATGTAGTAGCTTTTGGGATGGCTCTCTGGGATGGCATAACATCATGAATATCACCAAAGAGGGGATCTTGCAGAATGCTGGCTTTCTTTTCCATAAACACAACAAGATCAGAGAACGTGGCCCTTCTTTGGTTTCGTTCTAGAAGCTCGAATGCTGTATTTCTCCACTTTTCCTTCAGCTTGTATGGCAGTTTTGACACAATGAGCTTTAAAGTAGATACAAGATCCAGTTCTTCCATGCTTTTTAGTTCCTTCATAGCATTGCAGCATCCTCTCAGGTAAAGTGCATATGCATGTAATGCTTTTCCATCATCAGGTTTAATCATGCTCCAGTTGAGAGCTTTCCCCATGTAGGCATTTGCCATTTTCAATCCATCTCCAAAGTGAACTTTCAGAAGTCTTCGTGCCTCAGCATAACCTCTCTCTGGTTCCATGTGAAAGCAGCTCCTCACCAGTTCCCTAGGTTGGCCACTAGTGTATTGTTCAAGGTAATAAAGTCTATCATCATCACAACTAGTTTTATTCTCAATGCCATATTTAAATGCTCGCATGAATGTTTGGAAACTTAAAGGGTCACCATCAAATACAGGTATTTGTCTGGAGGGGAGTGAGGATTGCTTCTGATGTAACATTAGTAAATCTGCAATATCATTTTGCCTCTGCCACAGTTACCAAATCTATGACTACTAGAGTCTGATTCCTCAGAACTTTCACTCCTTGGTGGCTCTGATGTTCTCGGGCTCAACAGTGGAGCTGGTTCAGAGGGGTCGAATGCAAGTGCAGGTATTTGAGCTCTGGGTTGGCTGTGAAGTGATGTTTTAGCAATGTGGCTTGTCAAATATTCATTCATTCCATCTCTTTCATGTACTGTAGAATGTCTTTCAGGGCCCACATAAAAACTGTCAAACACCTTTAATTTGGCTTCAGATTCGGCTATATGCTCCTCCAGTTCCATTCTCTCCAATTCAGCTTGTAATCTGGTTTTCTTCATTTCCAATGCCTGGTTAGGGGTAGGGTAATGTTGTGAATCGAGTGGCCCATGGTGGTGGTGGGGTTATGGTATGGGCAGGCGTATGTTATGGACGATGAACACAGGCCACTCGATTCACAACATTACCCTAACCCTACCCCTACCCCTAACCCTAATCCTACCCCTCACACCAGATACTGACTGGTTTTCGGACCCCGCCAGACCCCCCCAATAAAGCAAAACTGCACGTTTCAGAGTGGCCTTTTATTGTGGCCAGCCTAAGGCACACCTGTGCAATAATCATGCTGTCTAATCAGCATCTTGATATGCCACACCTGTGAGGTGGGATGGATTATCTCGGCAAAGGAGAAGTGCTCACTATCACAGATTTTTTCAGATTTGTGAACAATATTTGAGAGAAATGGTTATTTTGTGTATATAGAAAATGTTTTAGATCTTTGAGTTCATCTCATGAAAAATGGAAGCAAAAACAAAAGTGTTGCGTTTATATTTTGTTTTGTTGTAAGTATTCAATTAAAATAATATTATTATTTAAAAAAAATGTAAAGCAATTTACATTAAGTAATAAACAAAGGGATCTAGAGTTTGGCATTAGAATATTTCCATTTCAGAAAAAACATAGTAACCAAGGGGAGAGATTACAGAGGACAAAGAGGAGGAATAAAACAAGTCAGTCTGTTCGCTTCCACAGTCAGTAAGCTAACTTGTTCAATACTTTATTGTTGCTCTTTGTAAATTGAGAAATAAACTAAAATATAAAGGGTTAACTGGTCCTTGCTGCACACAGATGCAGGGTCAGTGTGTACCATGCTGTGAGAGGCCAACAATAGTTCCTGTGTTTTTTCTTCCTCCTTTTATCTCCATGCTAACCCAAAGTCCACAGTTTCAAAGTGAAGCCTTCAGCCATAAGGAGCCATGTGCTTTAATCGAGCCGGCATAAAAGCAACAGAAACCATTGATCATATTCCTGTGTTCAAAGATTCCTGCTGTTGTTCACCGCGATTCCTCCACGTCCATTACTTTGAACGTGTGCATTACAACACACACAGTATAAAGTCTTAATGTAATAAATATATCTCTCAACGCACCTTTAAATAACCCTCACGATGTCCCTCATTCATTTCAATTTAAATACTGCAACTACTTTGCACACCTGTATAATGTTTATAGTTTAATAACTTTATATGTTTATTTTCTATTATATTTTTGAACTCATGTGCAATGCTTTTCTAACATGCGGCTGTTATAAAATGATTTCCTAATTTGGGATAAATTAAGTAAATGTAATCAAAACAACAAATGTTTTTAGTTGTATGCCTTAAATCCGAAAGCAAATGAAAAATGAAACAAGTAATACAAATAATATAAAACAGCCCAACATGTTGTTAAACTAATACGTTGAAAAATGCATTTAAAGTCCAATGTAATGTTTATTTTATAATTGTTTTTAAATTAATTTACTATAGCCACTTCCACACCAAGTAGCCGGTACTTGTTCCCCCCGACTCTTTAGTCCAGGGGTGGGGAACCTTTTTCCTCTCAAGGGCCTTTTCAATTTTTACAATATCCTCCGAGGGCCGTACAAATTATTGACCTCTGCTTAAAAATACTAAAATCACAGCACATTCATTTGGCCTTTCTTTCATGCTGTGCAAAGAAAAAGCAACCTCTTAATCCAGATATCTTGCCATGACTCGCGCATGCATGCACGGTTGTGGCATGACCACCAAAACAGAAAGATATGGACACAAGATGTGTGCAAATGTATTTAGTTTCCTATCCATGTGAACATGATTTAAGTCGGGGGGGGGACCTAACCTCCTCTAGAGGGGTCCGGGGGGCATGCTCCCCCGGGAAGATTTTTTTTAAATGTTGAAGTTAAAAGCATCAATCTGGTGCACTTTGAGAGCAACATTAAGAGATCTATGGATACATCTCTCAACACCCAGATGAAACAGAACTGTAAGCAGATTTTCTTTTTATTTATGGATATTTTACAAATCACTCCCCTTTCAAACTGTATTATTGTTTATTAATAACAACTTTTTTTACTGTCATATAGTAGTTTATACCTGTTGTAGTGCCGAGAGATAGGGAGTCAGAGGCGGTGCAAGGAAGGTGCAAAAGGGTACTTTATTTAGAAGCAACTAAGGTCATGTTGTCTGGTTGCAGTCCGGGAAGAAGAGAGTGAAGACAGGAGAGCACACAACATATATAGAAAACACATAACATGTCCGTGTGGGAACAATACCCCCAACTGTAGTTCCATGTATGAATTATGTCCCAGTGTATTAATAGGTGGTCACCACACTGTTTACTTTATTCTCTTGTTTTTTGATAACTATAATGATCATATAAAGATGTGCCTTTACCTCACTGGTAATAGAAAACGCTTCTTATATTTGTTAGCATAGCTAGCTAACCAGATGCTAATAACAACAAAGTTATTGACTGTATGATCAGTATGACAGATGAACAGATCGCCACTGGGCTTTCAGCTAAAGACACAGCCACGCAAAAACTGCGGCATGTGTACGGCTCCTTATGGGTACTGACATTTTCTGGTGCTCTCCGTCAGAAAGTGATGATGACACGTTAGGCTCGTGTTGTGTTCAAGAACCGTGACCTTGGTCAGGAAAAACAGGCACTCGCTTGTTTAATTTGTTTGCGGTCTAGATTTCTCAATTTTTTTCTTTTTTGCGTGTGTTTATAAATTACCTACCAAATTGTCTCGCGGGCCGTATACGGCCCGGGGGCCGGAGGTTCCCCACCCCTAGGACCGTTCGATGGACTAAAGTTTAGTCCATCGAACGGTCCTAGTAGATCGCGTTCTCACCGGAATAAGTCCCTGCAGGGAGGATTAGGCAAATGAAGCCGCTGACGTCACTTCTTCTTCTTTGGGTTCACAAAACTTTTTGGAGTTTTACGGGGCGTGGTTTGCAATTCACCCAGCCAATCAGAAATTGTTAGTGTGGCCGACACACCCACGAACCATTTCCTCCTCAGGAAAGTACTACCTCTCTAGCAGGGACTATCTGGGGGTGAAAAGCTTTGCGCGAACTAGGGACAAGTTCCAGATCCTTTTTGGTTACTCCGGTGTGCAAGCGCCTAATGTCTTTGAATGCTGTTGTAATAAAAAAGAAAATGGTATTTTAATCTGGACAGAAGCATTTGTCCTGAGCGTTAAATACAAGTAGGCTACACTAATTCAGGTGTTTGCTATGTGATTGACTATTGATTTTCCATCTGTACCGAATTGGTCCATGGCTTTTCCCCAGCAGAGACAGAGGAGAGAACTATGGGGCTTTACCATTTTCTTTTTTGGAGCCATTAGTACTGAGGAACGTTTCAACTGTTCAAACATGACGCTGCTTCATTGTGTAAGGTCTATGAAATAGCTCCAGTTCAATAATCAATTCAAAGGTGTAATGGTATGTGGAGGTATCTGGAGGTATTGACTGAAATCACTCAGAGGGAGAGGCAGAACTCAGATCCTTTACTAAAGCACAGACAGAAATACCATGGTTTAAAAAGTACTACATGTCCCGAACAGGTCTGCAAAATGTGGCAATAAAAGACGATATTTTTGACTGATATTGAGATTGTGATAAAACTCACGATATTTAAAGGTCTGATCCTTTTTTTATCTAAATCCCTTTATCATTTAAAAAACGTATTCAATAATAATGGTGTGATTTTTTTTGTCCGTAATACACTCGAGTAAAAATATGCTTTAAGGTCTGACTGAGAACACTGAGAACTAAATTCCAGCCTGACTTAAAGGTAGGGTAGGTAATTCACTTCAGAAACACTTTTTGTTATATTCCATGGAATGCTCTTAACACCCCGATAGCAATGAACAAATTAAATGCTTTGACAATAAATATATACAAATATTTCATCTGTGGAAGCCGTGGCGCTGTTAAAAGCGAGTCCAATTATCTGCCTCGGCCCGGGTCAGATAATTGGATGGATGGCCTACCTGCCTGTCAGCCTTCAATCTCGTGCACAAACTTATCTCGTGCCCTCATTGGTCATGTGCACGTTCGTGTGTGTTGGAGGAGGGGCTCTGTAAGGAAGTCTGAAGGAAGAGGCAGATTTGTTTCGGCTGCGTACTTTCAAATTCTAGCGCACTCGAGCTGGTTTCTCCATTCTTACCTACCCTACCTTTAAGTCTGTACAATATGCCTTATACATCCACACACATTTGTTATTTTAAATATATTAAAAAAAAGTAAAATGCTTTTGCTGCAGGATTTGCACCACGCTGTCAAGAAAACATATCCCTCATTCTCCTCTAGCTCTGTATCACGTTGTATTGAAATCAAGAGTATTTGGTGAGAACAACGAGATAAAGCTACCACATACACATAGGAGACACTATTGGCAAATCTCTACTGGTGGATACACTTCTACTGTTGCACAGAATCTCTTATAACCTTACATGCAAAGTGTCATAAATGCCTGTTTGCCGCACGGATCTTTAAGTGATGACAAATCACAACAGAGCCGGACAGCTAACCAGACTGGGCTCTGGTTTCAGACAGAGGGTGAAAAGAGGTGCTGCAGCACAGGCAGTGTGAGAGAAATAAAGAGCTTTTTGAACATTAAATCATGAAACATGTCACAGACACTTATATGAACCTGAACATGAGCATAATGTCCTCTCAGATTGAATTATCTGGTAAATTCAGAAAAATCTATCACTTTACTCTCAAAACCAGGAAAACACTTAGGATATTACGATAAGATAAGATAGTACTTTATTGATCTCAATTTGGGAATTTGTTGTGTTGCATCAGCATAAAAAGACATGGCATTGTACAAAAAAAATGAAAAGATATAAACAAGAAAGTAGAAAATATACATGTTGAATTTACAAATTAACAATAACAAGATATACATAATAAACATAAGTATGTGACAGATGGAATATTACATATTAAACTGAATATATAAATGTAATCCCAAATATAAGACCATATTTAGTCTTGTGTTAGGATAATGAAATAACTCATCATCCATTCAGCATTATATTGCCCATTAATGCCTCTGGCCCCTGCTGTATGCTGCTACCTTAGCTTTTCAGAAGGCATGAACACACTGACTAAAGCAAGTTAAGACTGGAGTGTGTGTACAATGAATAGTGATGGGGTATTACTATTCACTGTGTGCCAGAGATGTTCACAAGTATTTTTTTGCAAGTCCAAGTCAAGTCTCAAGTCTTTGGTCACGAGTCCAAGTCAAGTCTCAAGTCTTTGTGGGGTGAGACTTGATCAAGTCTCAAGTCTTTGGTCACGAGTCCAAGTCAAGTCTCACGTCTCTAAAAAATAAAAGTCTCATGTCTCTTCTGGTTGTAATAAGCCTTCTATTGTCTGCTGCTATCCAGTCTGTTAAGAATACTGCACAGCTATATCTAAGACATTCAAAGCATTTACTGTATTATTATCACTCCTACATCTATTAGCATACAGTATCAGTACTGATTAGTTGTTTGTTATATGATCACTTTAAACAGGCTATTGCAATGCAATATGAGGAAAAACATCACACTTTAGCTAAATGCAAACAACTTATAAGCAAAACACTTCAGAATCAGAAATCAGTATCACAAATACTTTATTAATCCCCCGCAGGGAAACTGTGTTAAAAGTACTTCAAAGTAAACATTTGTTCTGTGCCATTTGCAACTAAAAAACTATTGCTGCAATATTATCTGAAATATACTGAACTGGTGATATTAAAACATGACCTGTTCCAAAAGAGATATCTACCATTAACACCATTTACCAGCCAAATGCTGGTAAATCATGCAAGTGGCTGGTACTGTATGTTGCACGCATCAGCCAAACATAACAATGGCAATCTATTGAGTGGCTGGTAACATTTCAACATTCACTAGGCTAGCCATTTGGCCAGTGGACAAACATGTTAAAATTTGACCTCTGCAACCGTATTGTTTAATTACAATGGGTCTCTAATGACATATTTTAAGTCTACTATAAATAAACATATTCCTCTATCCTCTCACTCAAACCCAGTGTAATGGTAACCTGATAAACCTGTAACATTAACGTTACGTGGTCAACAATAAACCTGTAACCTGCCTATAAACCGACAGATGTATTTATGTATGTAACTATGTATTTTTCTACGTTTAACGTTAGCCAGTAGATGGTGGCAGCAGAACGTAATGATTAACGTTACCGACCTTTTTTATGTCATGTCAAGAGTTGGATGTCAACGCCACTCAACGCAAACAAGTGTGACAAGCAAACATTCACTCGTCTTTTCAAATATTCAGTTACAAAGCTAGTAGCAAGCTAAGTTAACATTACATAGCTGAGCTAAACATGTTTGCTAACCGTCCAAATGCGTTAATGTGAGTTTTCAAGTGCCTGATGAAATTTGACGTTGTTGCACCAGCATCCTTGATTTTAATATTGCAGACTTTGCAGTGTGCGCTCCTTTTGTTGGTGCCGCCGGCGTTTTGTTCGAAGTTTTTATAGTTGAACCTAATTACAAGCGGTAAAGCTGCAGGTGTGCCGCCGGTCGCCATGGTGTTACCATGATGTTAATGTTAATGTTAAAGGTGGGGTAGGTACGTTTGAGAAACCGGCTCGAGATACACTTTTTGTTATATTCCATGGAATGCTCTTAACATCTCGATAGCCGGCCCGGCTAAAGTAACTGGATGGCCTACCTGCCTGTCAGCCTCCCATCGGGGCACAAACTTATCTCGTGCCCTCATTGGTCATGTGCGCGTTCGTGTGTGTTGGAGGAGGGGCTCTGTGAGGAAGTGGCAGATTTTCTCCGGTTGTGTATTTTCAAATTCTAGCGATCTCAAGCCGGTTTCTCAAACTTACCTACCCCACCTTTAATACGCCAAAAATAGAAAACACAATGATTGTTCACGAGTCCCAAAACACGAGTCCAAGTCGAGTCCGAAGTCTTTTGAGCAGGAGTCCAAGTCAAGTCTGAAGTCTCTGTGTGTGCGACTTAAGTGCGACTCGAGTCCGAGTCACAGACTCGAGTCCCCATCTCTGCTGTGTGCAGACAAACTGACTCCCTTTCCTTTCCATTTGAATGACACAGAGAAATCAAACAAGTGCCAGAGAGCACAGAGACCTTTCATCTGCCACCCAGCAAAGAAAGTGAAAGCACAGGGCAGTGAGAGTCAGAGGAACTGAGTCTCTCTCTGCTTCTTCTGTAGATTATCCTCTTTCCGCTCAGCACGCCATGCCACAACTCCTCTGTGACTTCTGTTTGTGTTCTGGCTTTAGCTGTCCGCCCCTCTCAGCTCACACAAACATAACTGTCTCCAGAAGTGAAGGATTTCAAGTCCAAATTTAAATATGTTATATTTGCATATGGAATAATTATCCGAATGTGACTGGAACTACGGCGCACAATTTGGAAAAAACAAGTAATTGCGATTATTTTGACTGATATTGCAATTACGATGTATCAAGGATTGGTCATCTTTTGCCCTATTATTCTCATTATCAATGAAAAAAGAAACGATGGTGGTGAGACCAGCCCTTCTTTTAATCGAAATATTGATACATGGAGATTTGTCAACATATTTCAACACAGTCTCAAGGCATTTCGTGTTATAGTTACAAAATTGATTCGTGTTCACCAACACAATTTCGCCATTTTTTTTGTGTCACACAGAACGATTTTAAAAGCAATGTATTTCTATTGGTAGTATGTTTCGTGCCTGCCCCAAATAATAAAATATTAGAAGGAAAAAAAGATGACAAAAAATACAGATGTCAGTATTCTGAGGCTCTGAGCCCCATTTATTTTCCTCGCGGACGGCAAAAAAACTCCGACATTACACAATTTAAAATAAAAAGGTTAGGCTTGGGGTAAGATATTGAGTAAGAAAATGTTTTTATGAACGACACAGCTTCTGGTCTTCCAAGACCCGACCGGACAAAAGACGTGGTGCAGGCACGAAACACACTACCAATAGAAATACATTGCTTTTAAAATCGTTCTGTGTGACACGAAAAAAATGCAAAATCGTGTTGGTGAACACGAATCAATAGATTAAATTAAATTCGTGACTATAACACGAAATGCTGTGAGACTGGGTTGCATATTTAAATGTATTATTTGAGAAAAAGTGTTTTTAAATCAAGGGATAGTAAAACTAATTAAAGAAATAGTTGTAACCTTTTAAAATGTAAAGAAAAAAATCAAGGTGTCACTTTACATGGTTTCCCTCTGGGTGTTTTATTCAACAGCAGTAGTTATAGTTAGCCTTTATTTTGTTTTGATTTTAATACATGAGGAGCTTTAACACTTCGATATTCATGTTTTATATTAAGTTCCTAGGACCCCCAGGTGATCATTTGATCTGCTTAGTACCAAAATGTTTGTTGATAAATGTTACTAACAGTGTTACACTTAGTTGAGACTTAAAAAAAACAAAATGTACTTTTAAATTCACCAAACTCCCAACGAATATTTAATTAATTAGTGACAAACAGTTCACAATTCGTTTTCTGAAAAATGATTGTGTTTAACTTTAGTTTGATGTTTGTAATGGTGATTTTCATACATATCAAACATGGTCTATTATTTCCAAGGGTATAAAGTAAACTCACAAGGAGTTGTCGTTCATTTAGTGCAAACTATGACTTGAGAGACATAATATCAAAAGAGAGAAATAATACAGGATAACTTTGAGCCGAACAACTGTAATTAAAGGTAAAGGTACCAGCTAACGGCTAAAGTTACCAGCTAACGCCTAAAGTAAACAGCTAACCGCTAAAGTTAAAAGCTAACAGCTAAAGTTACCAACGGCTAAAGTAAACAGCTAACGGCTAAAGGTACCAGCTAACGGCTAAAGTTACCAGCTAACGCCTAAAGTAAACAGCTAACAGCTAAAGTTAAAAGCTATCGGCTAAAGTTACCAACGGCTAACGGCTAAAGTTAACAGCTAAAAGCCAACAGCAATCAGTGGTTTATTAATACTTAAAAAATAAATGTGAACTCACCCTTCACAGGTGGTTAATCCGCATGTTTTGTCACCGTCCAGTCCTTTAGTTCCTCCATCCTTGCTCCATTTTAAGGGATAAATTCCTCCATGTTGACCCATAGCATCCAAGTTTAGACTGCTGTCTAGGGCAGTGGTTCCCAAACGGTGTGCCGTGAGGCAAGTCCGGGTGTGCCGTGGGATTTTGTGACAACCATACATTATTATTGCAATATACAACTACACAAAAATAATTACTTTTTAATTTACTATATCAGTACTTTGTAGGTTTATATGTACGTAATCTGCGCGATTTGCGCGTCCACATCTCCACGTGCAGTGCTGCATAAACATGGCTGAGTCAGCGATAACTTTCGAGGGGTGGAGGTATGCCCATTACTTTGAATTCGTCCGAAGAATAGACAAGAATGTGACGGTGAGGTGCAAACTGTGTCCAGGCCAGAAGCTGTTATCCACTGCTGGAAACACCACGTGGTCAAACCTCAACAAGCACCTGCAAAGAACACATGCTAAGGTGAAGCTACCGCACACGCTATTTGTTGTTTGTTTATATCATGCAGTCTGTTCTTCTTCTCTGTCTTCCGGTTGTTGCCTGTTTTGAATGACAAATACACACCACCGCCGCCTGCTGGTAAGGAAAGTTATTGCCACTCACGCATGCGCAGTTCGTACGTGCTCGGCGAGTAAAGTAACGAGTTACTTTATGTAGATAGTAACGAAGTAGTGTAATATATGACTTTTTTTATGTAATATATTAAAAACATTTAGTAATGACCCCATCTCTGGAGTTGGCGTTCTCTACTATGATTTACATGAAGAACAACAGGAGGTCACGGCTCTCTGTTGAACAGGACTTGCGAGTGGCCCTCTCCTCAGTGCCAGTGTGCCACCAAGGATTAACAAATTCTGCGCGACCCGACAGGCACATGTATCTCACTAATTTGTAAGTCGGCAAAATATTTACAATAGCACATGTTTCAATGCTGATTGCTGAAATGTTACATTTATAATTTGTAGTTCAGGACCATGGACCGTGCAGCTTCCTTGCATTGACAGTTCTCTGTGCTGAATTTCTGCTGAGTTTCCTTTGCCTCATTTTTTATTTTGTGACCTGTCTGGTTTAAATGAGTGTTGCTGCTTTGATGAAGCCTAATTTGATAAAGTTTCAAATTAATTTCTGAAATATTACGTTAATAAATATTTCATGAGTAATATAGTTGTCTTTGTCACATTTTATTTGGCATTAGTAAATAATTATGCACATTTACAGATATTTTACATGATATGAGTGATAACACGTGTTATAAGGGCTATTTTGCACAATCGGTGTGCCTTGAGATTTTTACTTGTCCTTTGGTGTGCCTTGGGCACAAAAAGTTTGGGAACCACTGGTCTAGGGTCATAGGGTCGTTTCCGCATGAAATACGTTTATCCAGTTACCATTATACATCTTTAAGATGTAAAATAACATCACTTTTAAAGCTAAAATACATTCTTAGCAGCATCAATAATACAGGTGTATTGATGATGCATTCAAGTGTAGATAATG
The DNA here is from genome assembly GCF_902827175.1 of Gymnodraco acuticeps. Lineage (NCBI taxonomy): Eukaryota > Metazoa > Chordata > Actinopteri > Perciformes > Bathydraconidae > Gymnodraco > Gymnodraco acuticeps. The sequence continues at coordinate 869,287 of NW_022991064.1, read as the reverse complement.
GGAACAATTATTTCCTTTGTTTTATGTAGTTTTTTCGTAGTTTTTCAACTTTATTGAACAATTATTCCAACACATTAGAAAAAGGCACATAAATATCAGTGTTCATTACATTAATTCAAAATTGAGTGGTCACTTGTTTTGTATAATTTCATGTCATTAAGAAAAAGTATAGGCTACTGGTGACATTTTGAGAAAGCGACATTTGTGTATGAAAATAAGTTCCCATGTTTCACCTTACTACTGTACAGGATATGACGACCATGTGATTGACAGGTTGCTACTATGGCATTTTTCCATCTTTTTGTCTTACAATCTTAACCCTTTCACAGTGTGTTTTCAGTTTGTGTAAGTCTCATGTAACATTGTAGTTCTTATGAAAGTCTTTGGAGGAATTTGGTCGCACCCTCTGTCTTTGTCTCTTCTGGTCCAAATAAACAAGATGGCAGCTGCCACAAAGCAAATGTGTGATGTCACTTTAACAATTCTTATATACAGTAATTGGTAGAAATGCTTGTCAAAACTATCTCCGTCATACAGATTGCTCAATCACCGGGTGTTGAGAATGGAGTTCAGACAGCTGTGATTTATAAAAATGAAATGGTAAATGGACTATACACTTATATAGCGCTTTATCTTCTCTTTACGACCCCTGAATGAGCTTTAGATACAAGTCATCCTTCACACCTCATTCATACAGAGCATTACCATTTGCTCCAGAAAGCTGACATTCATACAGCACATTCATACAACCTTGGCCATAACCTTATGATTGAAAGACGACCACACTCCCTCGCAGCCATATAGTCGCCCCTAAATTAACCCTTTCATAGTGTGTTCTTAGTTCATGTAAGTTGTATTTTCACAAGAAAAACCTCTTTTTAGTTATCCAGTTATTCTTTGGACGCTATCTTGTTGTAACTTCTGGTACAAACAACAAAGATGGTGATGGATGTTACTCACTTCTTATATACAGTCTATGGTAGAAAAGCTTGGTGTCAAAACTCAGTGTCAAACCCATCAGCCCGTGTTTGGCATGCAGCTCTGACAGCTGTGGATTTACCAAAAGTAAATGGTAAATGGACAGTAAGGCAAGACAAGGCGAGGCAAGTTTAGATATATATACCTTTCAACACAAGGCAATTCAAAGTCCTTAACAAAAATGAAAAACAATAAGTACTTGTATAGCACTTTATCCTCTCTTTACGACCCTTCAAAGCTTTGCATACTACAAGTCATCATGCACATCCAATCATACCATTGCCATCTGCTCGAGTAAGCATTGGGAGCTGGGATTCAACCGACAACCTTCTGATTGAAATGCGACCTCACAGCCACAGTCGCCCACAACTTAACCCTTTCATCGCCTGTTCTTAGTTCATGCTAGTTATATTGTGACATAACTAACAACATTACCACTCTAACACTTCTTCTATACAGTATATATGGAATGCTTGGTGTCAAAACTCAGTGTCAAATGCATCAGTGGGTGTTGAGCATGGAGCTCTGACACACTGTGCTTATCAAAAGTGTGGAGTGTGTGTCGGCTATTGTGCACAGCATGCCTCACATCAGTCATATCCTCGCAGATCACACCACCTCGGACTCCCGTCAGCCCCCCCCCAGCTCCTAGTTATTGTGTTACCACACACAGAGGTTGGAGATGGAGATGCTTGCCTGTGAACAGAGAGTCGCTCTGATAAAGCAGCAGGTCGTTATCGACTCACCCCCGGGCTGTCGCCTCCCATCTTCCTTCCCTCCTCGATAGATGATGCCGCCGGTGGGAGAACAGTCTCATCAGTTTTATTCCTGTCCTCGTTTTCAGCGCCGCTAAAGGCTCCCACCGACAAACGACATATTTGCCATTAAATGCTGCCTCCGTGGACGTTTTACCAGCTGCTCCTGACATAATCAATGATGATGGCCACACTGGAAGAGACATGTTCTTAAACAAAACACCTGAAAGCACACTCTAAAAACAAATGCTTTGGCTCAACAAAGAAAATCAACGCAACAGTTTGCATCAATGTTTATTGAGTTAAGACAACTTCTCATGAAATTGTGTTAAACCAACAAAGTTATTTGAGTTAGGGGAGAAGGCTTTTCCTCTACAATCAGAGGTGTTTTTAATTTACCACTTACTTAATAATTGGTTGCATAAACACACGTTTTCAAGTTGATTACTCACAAAATGAAGTTGTTCAAACTAGTGTTACCGTATGATTTAAAAGCCATTTTAAGTTGTATGTACTTAATTACCATCATTGTGAACACACGTTTTTAAGTTGATAACCATTTATAAATGAAGTTGCTCCAAATATATTATATTCAATAGTTTTTTTTAGCTTTTTCATGTTTTTGCCTTTATAGAAAGAAATTAATTGATTCCACAACAAAAATATTCACTTTTTATTTTGAACTGCAGTTGTTTATTTCAACACAGGATGTTTCAATCAGGAGAGAATTCATTTTAGTTTGAACATGTATTGACACATGCCATATGATAAGGTGCATTCTGAAATCACAGCTGACTGCAGGAGAGAGGAGAACCATTTTATAGTTTGTTTGCAGCACGTTGATTGGCTGCTGGAGAATGAGGTGAAATGTAATAGGTTAAAGAGAACGCCTGTGATGAGCTGATTATATGCAGCTGCGGAGTGAATGTATATACACCCAGTCTTCCTGAAAGAACTTGCGCTGAGCTTCATTTAAATCTTGAAAAAAAGATAAATAACACAAATTTAAATTGCCCCACAAATAATAAACACATTAGCCATATTACCATGGGACATGGGGACACAGCAAATACATGCTGCCATCACATCGAAGTTAGAGGCCTTTGCATATTTAAAACCAGTGCCAAATATGTCAAATCTGTAATGTTTTTGTAAAGCTACAGAAACAAACTCTCAATGGCCACCAATCTGCAGATCACACACATCAATTTTACAAAAGATGTAACAAAGATGTTTACACTGCAGACAGTCATTATTTTAAACAGTATGAACACATTTAACGCAGAATGCTCATTCATTTGTTTCCCTCGACCACGATGGTTGCCATCGTATGGTCAGATCCTGGGGTGGACCGGTCACTGATGAAGGCGATATTCATGTCCTTTTGAAGCACATTAAATAATAGCTTAGCACATAAGAGATAATGAATTAGGTGATTGCATACTTTTCAAACTGTCACTCTTAGCTAATTCAGAGCCATTATTACCAGCTGCTAAAGCAACGCTGCTATTGTTTTCACCTATTGAGTCTGCATGTGTGTGTCGTCATGGCAATGTGGTCCTGAAGACACACAGAGGTGCTTTTGATTACTTTGCCTAGTGTTGAAATGCATGTGGACAGATTTTGTCAATCACAACCGTGCAAGTTTTAGTGTATCTTCTCATCTTGTTTGCAGGTTCCATACACTATGTGAACTGGTTAAGAGAAGAGCAGAAGCCACTTTTCAAATGTTATACAATCCTTTTCCCATGCCATTGCTGTCAACACCTATCCATGCTGAACGTTGCTAAGATATTATTGATTGGGGTGTGGCCAAAAGTGCAATATGCTTCAGAATGTAACTGACAGCAGTGCTTTTGTCCTGTGTTTTTACACTGTGCCGTGGATTTTATGTTATTTCAAGATTTTTTATTACGTCGCTAAACTCCTTGAAAAGGTCCTCTTCCTTTTCTCCAAGGTACACGACAAGGCAGCGGATGGCTATAGTTCTCTGCGTATTTCAATTGTATTGTGCTATTTTTGAAAAAGAAAACAAAGAGAAATGACCTAAATGAATATATTCTGAATGGGTGACTGCCAACAACTTGCATTTCAATGACAACTCTAAATAACGATCCTACCTCAAGAAGCATGTCCTTGATCTGCTTCACCGAGATTCATTTTTAATAAAAAAGAGATATCACAATAGTAACCAAAGTATTTTTACTCTCACAGTAGCCTCTACTACTTTGTATCCTCTCACAGAACTATTCACAGTTCAAAGGCTGCTAGTTTTGGTTAAACATCAATTTGCCTATACAGTGAAACTACAAGGCTATCTACTGTATTTGAATGACAAAAGACGACACTCACCTTAAAATGTCCTTTGTATATTTCTATTTGTCTTAACTGTGGGAACTTGTCCAGGCATGTTAAGTGGGAGTGGACTTGAAATCCTTAACTCAAGGTGTAGAACAATCAAGTTATCAAGCCAATTGCATTACTTACTACAACTTGAATTTAGTTTTAAGTCAATTAACGCAGAAATCAGAGTTCAAATTACACACAATATTAAGTTGATGTAATTACCAACATTATTACGTCAACACAACTTATAAATTAATGTTTGCAACTTAAAATGTTTATCTAAATCAATTAACTCACATTTTTAACTTGCAACCATGCATTTAATTAAGTGGAAGTGAAAGGTCCCCTGAATTAGTTTTTAGAGACACATTCTCAGAATCGCTTAGGGTTCACAATATTACACAAATGATTAAATAAGGATTGTAAATGGTCATAATAGCCTGTTATAAAAAGCACAAAATAAAGTCATAGCATATTATGTCATAAAAAAGTCAGGGTATAGTTGTTATTAAAAGTACATTTAAAAAAGCGGGAAACAAAGTAATAGTTATTTATGTTTTTTAAAAGATATTTGGTATAGTATGTCATAAATAGGGAAAACAAAGTCATGTGTATCAGGTTTTAAATAATTAAAAAACAATAATAATAACAATAGGTGCCTCGCACTTCGTGCTAGGACGCCGTTGGGTCCTAGCGCTCCGTGCTCGGGCCCTAATAATAATAGGCCACTAAAAGTAACAAATGCCCAAAAAGTCATAGTTCATTTTGAAGAAAAAAAGATTTATTATAGTTTGTCCATTTTCCCATGAAATGTTATGTGTTAGGAGGAAATTGAACAGATTAGGTATCACATTTGGCTCAATAACAAGGTTGTTTCATCTGTTGCTTTTTGCTGCTTTGTATTATGCCTACGTCTTTGGTATTGAATCATCCCATGGCTGTTAAATACAAATATTAAAATACCATCTTTCATCGTCAGCAGACCTAGTGCCACATTATTCGATTTCCCCGTGTAAAGAGAAGCTTCCGGTCCACACACACGTTAAGAACAATCTGATTTAATGCAATGTAAAGTCATGTCACAGATAAGATGAATCCACACAGGGCTCAAGTGAGCTTAAATTGAATCTGCCATCAGTCTAGGACACACACACACACACACACACACACACACACACACACACACACACACACACACACACACACACACACACACACACACACACACACACACACACACACACACACACACACACACACACACACACACACATACACACACACACACACACACACACACACACACACACACACACACACACACACACACACACACACACACACACACACACACACACACACACACACACACACACACACACACACACACACACACACACACACACAGATATGTCTCTGTTCTGCAGCACTGCGGTCCACCTCCCGTGGTGACTGTGTCAGAATGAAGAAGATGAATTGATTCATGGCTGGAGCCTTAAGCAGGAGAAGAGAGCCATGTTTGTGTTAGCATCTGTCCTCCTGCAGACTCCTCATTTCATACATTACAGCACATCACTTACACTGCGGGGATAACGGCTACACTGGAACATGCTGCTCCAAAAACAAGTAGAAAAATAATGGAAACAAGGTGTTTTTATCTTGCAACAAGTACAAATAAATCTGCCAATAGAAGAAGGGAAAACTGGCTTGGTAAGATTTCATGAAGATGGGATATCGAGATAAATAAGATGTTGGTATTAGCCTGGAAAACTACTTGACAGATTTTTACATGAACCAGGAAATGTTACAAAATCGGCCAGAAATGCTCAAATGTTGTTTTTTCAGATGTAAGTTAAGATAAAAATAGTTTTTCTAAAATAAGATGTATTTCTTAAAACAAGATGATCCATCTTTTACGAATACCAAAGCAGCTTAAAAACCCCAGTGACATGTCAATAAAACCTTGTTCCATCTGAGATACAACTCAAAGTAAGATGTTTTCTTTGACTTAAGATGCATTGTTTAAAAACAAGACCCTATATCTCACTGCAATCTTACTTCTTAAGATGTCTTATATCAAGTGTAAAGACATTCTGACTAGAAATTAGACCAAACTTTGCAAATCTCCAGTTTTTTGCTGTAGATCCTGTTTGGACTCGACTAAAGATAAAACCAGATCTGTAGTGGAAACCATCAGGCGTTATCTGTGGTTCATAGTGCGCTCCACCAGCTCTCTGTGACTGCCCTTTATGTGGGTTTTAATAAGTTATGAGTTTGAACAATGAAAGGCGTGCGTAAGCCTGCTGTGATTTCCCTCTTATAGGAGGGCGTGAGGATGGGAAATGACACAGGAGGATATAATAAAGTATTCATGTAGAGCTGTAGTGAGAATGTAGGAAAGGGACTGATTCGTGAGGGAATTATCCATAGTCAGTTTATTACTGATACCTCATTCACACCAACGGTGTTTCAGGGCCGGTTCGGAGCTGGAGCTTGAAAAGCACCGGGTTTTCCTGTTCACACCGTAGCGGAGCAGCCTCTTCGCTCCGGAATCCGGTTTGTTTCGAGCACCAAAAAATTGTCCGGCCAGAGCAAAAGCACCGCATACGGCCCGCTTACGTCGAGGCGGGGGCAGGGGCAGGGGCAGGGGCGGGATCAACTCCTGAACAACAACAAAAAGCCGGCGTTTTATCCAGTTCGTACACAACAATGGAGAAACTTAACAAGCAGCAGTGGTCCACTGAAGAGACCAGTTACCTACTGGGAATCTGGTCTTCCGAAGAGGTACAGAGGAAGCTGGAGCACAATCGGCCATTGTTGTTGTTGTTGTCGGTGTCAGCTGTGAGGGGTTTCTGCGGTTTGGCTTTATGAAGCAGGCACGCAAACGGTTACGTCATGACGCAAACGATGACGCAATGACGCAGCACCAGTCGGACAGTGTGAAAAGAGCCGGAGCTAAACCGAAGAACCGGTTCTGAACCTGAAAAGCTCTAGCACGGAGCTTGAACCGGAGTTGCGTTGGTGTGAATGAGGTATTACAGAAATTGCTGTTAAACTGAACCAGACTTCACTGAAAAAACTGTAATTTTACCGAACAATACATGGGGGTTTCTAGTTTACTGCGGCTGTGATTGGTTAGTTTGTTTGGGTAAATATGTGACTTTTTGGAATCAGAACTGTGTTTAAAAGTCCATAGGTCACACAATAACACAAACTAACTGACCAATGAAAGCAGCGCTATTAGAAAGACTTGTGATCTGCAAGGTCAAATTACAACTTTTTAAAATGAAGTTTGGTGGTTTTTAAGAAAGGGCTGCCTGATAGCAATGTAAAGCGGAATATAAGAATGGTCCTTATTGGTCTTTTTGGGATAATTTAGAGTGTCTTTGGTCTCTTTGTGGTCGTTTTGAGATATCTTCTGTGATCAGGTTCAGTTTCTCGCATTTTGTCTCTTTTTGGTAATTTTGCGTTTCTCTGTTGTCTTTTTACGTAATTCTTATGTCTTTTGAGAGCCTTAGTTGTCCATATGTTAGTCATATTTAAGACGCTTTTTGGTAATTTTTCATTCTTTTGTGATATTTTTCAGTCTCATACAGAGTGCATTTTCATCAGTTTAAGATATTAATAAAGTAAATAGATTTTTTTTAGATGGCTAAAGTGCATTACAATACTACAATCATTGTGCAGAGTGCCGACTGTCATCTACTGTCGAAAAATATGCTATAAATAAGTACCTCACACAACTCCTTTTAAAACGACTGAACTAATTCCCACCTTTGTACTAATTAGATAATCTGTGTGTTTCCGCTAATTGCCCGGAATTCATATAATTTCCGTGTGTGTGTGTGCGTGCGTGTGTGTGTGTGCAGTGAGTGTGATTAATGGAATCATCAAGATAAGCATCCCCAGATCCCCACAAGCCCTCTTGTCTGTTTCTCATTGCATTCAGTCATCTGCAAAGGCTCAGTCTCGGTGTTTGAATGCATCCTTTCAGCGTGAAACAAAGCGCTGCTACAGTAATTACAGACGCCGCCGTCGCCGCGGAAACAATGAGCTTCACAACATCCTCTCAAGCATTCAGATCCGCCTCCAAAAGAGACAAATCTGAGGTGCTGTGTTTCCTCTCCAGCAACACATGAAGAAGAATACATCCCAGGTTTGTGTAATCGGACACAAACAGCTTTGAGGAGAAAGTCCTCCGTGTCCTTTTGTTCGCTGCACACAAAAGCATTTTCCCCCGTCTTTTTATAAATCTGAGTTGCTTTCCATCTTTTCATCTTTTGCCTGTAAACACAAAGGGAGAATGTAATTGAACTTGTGGGGACAACACTCACAGCCAAACAATACATCCCAACGCGGCCTTTGACCCTTTGAAACATAATTAGAGTCGAGTGGTGCAGTAATGACGAATTCTTTCTAGGCTGTCCCTGAAGGTAGCATCATACTGGTTCCCTTGAAACCAATCCAATGGAAAATTCAATATGTACGACATTAAAGGTGGGGTAGGTAAGTTTGAGAAACCGGCTCGACATACACTTTTTGTTATATTCCATGGAATGCTCTAAACATCCCGATAGCAATGAATATCTGAAGTGCTTTGAGAAAAAATCCATAAAAAAAATTCATCTGTGGAAGCCGTGGCGCTGTAAAAAGCACGACCAATCATCTGAGCCGGCCCGGCTAAAGTAACTGGATGGCCTACCTGCCTGTCAGCTTTCCATCTGTGCTCAAACTTATCTACAGTAGTGCCCTCATTGGTCATGTGCTTGTTCGCGTGTGTTGGAGGAGGGGCTCTGTAAGGAAGTGGCAGGTTTTTCCGGTTGTGTATTTTCAAATTCTAGCGCACTCGACCACTCGATTCTAGCGCACTCGACCACTTACCTACCCCACCTTTAAATACTTCAGTAAATACCCCAGTGGTGAATTAAAAAAAGTCGGTTTCTAACAAGTGTCTAAATGAGATGACTAAACATCATCACGGCCAACATTAGCCTCCTTTAGCTTAGCGGTGGTGATGTGAAGTCATGTGACCGTGCTGTAGTGTTAATATGTAGTATATGAGATTATTCTGCTGAACAAAAAGTATCATACACATTTGTTATTTTCTGCCATAATACCCATCAGCTTTTTGTAGAGGTGCCATTGCGATGCTAAATTCTGGGTCGGCCTTCAAAAATACGTCAAAACATTCTAAAAACCATTGACTCCCAGCCAAGGGAACCAGATTTGGGACTCGTTCCTGCATGATTTATTGACGTTTTCTTCGACATGAGTTAGAGAATCATCCGTCACTGTCACATGTAAAGTGCGCATGCAGCCGAGGGAGTACAGTGTATTGATAAGGGTGCATTTAAAGGTCAAACAGTGAATCAGTAGAGCTTATCGGCCTCTCATAAAACGGCTAACTAGATGTGACACGGCTTGTAAAGAGCCTCGTGCAGATTAAGAGCGTCGAGCCCTCGATCAATGGATCATCAAGACTCTCCAATTAAGGAGGCGGCTCCATCCTACAGGCGCTGTTTGCTGGTAATGATAAAAAGTCCATTAAAGTTGCTAATTAAATGATAAGCGTAAATTAAAATACAGGTCAAGAGAGTGAACTGTGGGGTTTTTAACAGCTATATCTGCTGATTGCAATGAGACGGGGGGCGTGGAAGTGGCCACTCAGTCAGAGGAGCAAGACGCCCTCGCTATCGTCTCTTCGTGCTTCATCTCTTTGTGGTCATTATAAGCTTTTAAGTGGCCATTTTGGATCTCCATGCTCATTTTTGAGAACTTTTGTAATAGTTTTTTAAGGTCATTTTTTCTCTTTTGTTGTTTTTGTGATTAGATTAAGTCTCTGTTGTCTTTTTTTTGCATGTTTTACTGACCATTGTTTTTGCTGTTATGGTCATTCTGTATCTCGTTGTGTGATCTTATATAATTGTATGGTTGTTTGTCTCTTTAAAGTCATTTACTCCTTTTGTGGTCGTTTTCTCTGTGACTTATTTTGTTGTTTTTTCACATTACATGTCACTTGTTAGACGCTTTTATCCAAAGCGACTTACATACATTCAATACTGTGGGCAATCCCCACAGGAGCAAGTTGGGGTGAAGTGTCTTGTCCAAGGACACAGCGGAATGTTGACTGCCGTGGGATTCGAACCAGTGCCCCTGTGATCCGAAGATCAGTGCACTATCCACTGAGCCACAACCTCCCCGCATGTCTTTTATTTTGAATCTCTTTGTGGTCATTTTCTTATTTAACTATTGTCCCTTTGGTTTTCAGTCCCTTGTGTCAATTCAAGTCTTTTTTTTTAAATGTTATGGCAATTTTCTTATGTCTTTTTGGTCTCTTCTTAGTTTGTTGTGTCTCTATGGCAATGTATTGGTCTATTTGGGTTATTTTTGCGTCCTTGGGGGATCATTTTGAGTCTTTGCGTCATTTTGAACCCCTTAGTCCTTCGTAGTTCTGCATCTCTTTGTCGTGATTTTTGAAATTCTTGCATCTTTTGAAGACCCAGTAGGCTAGTAAGCGAACTATCCATCGCCTCTGTAGCCTCTCAGAGAGAAGAAATCTACCAGAAAAACATGGCTGTTAAGCAACAACATATTTTATTTACTTTCCTGTTTTTATACACTATTTAGAAAATAAAACACATTGAATAAATACAAATTTAGAAAGCGACAGATGTCCAACACGCGGTTATTTCTTACGCAGCTCCTGAAGCAGACCCTCACACACTGCCATGAAACACAAAGACTGGGCATGCAGAAGCTGAAGACAGAGAGGATGGACTGGCACATTGAGAAGACGTCGAGAACATCTAGAAACACCCGGGGGACGGGAGGAAAGAAAACATCTATATACACGGAAAATAAATAAATAAAGAGAAATTAGGTCCAATACAACTCTACTGTACACAAATGTCCGTCAGATCTCACCCTCAGTTCACCTTCAGCCCCACCCACCATAAAGTCAAATATAGCACAGTACGACAGATTGCACCATTTACAGTGTTACAAACAAACACAAAACAGCAGTTACTGTGTTTTCCTTCAGTGTTTGTTCGCAGTAAGGCAGGAAACAGCTGAGCTCTTTGAATCCTGACGTGGTCCTCGTGTAGAAAATGACTCCCAGTGTCACTGGTTCTGAGAGATGTGAAGCGGCACGACAGGACGAGGGTGGGGGCAGCGGAAAGGGTGTCACTCAGAAGTATGATACAAGATGTCCAGCGAGGTTTTTCTGTCAGTCTTTATGGTGGACAGCGTTTCTTCCAGGCGTGGAGGAGCAGATCGTCTCCTGGAGGAGGAGCAGATCGTCTCCTGGAGGAGGAGCGGGGGGGAGGGAGCGTCGCTATCTGACCTCCAGGCAGTCCAGGTACTCCTGGGCCAGCTCGTAGCAGAACCTGTACTGCTCCTGCAACAAAAACACATGAAGACAAAGGTTATTTTCTATTTAGGCAAGTTTATTTATATAGCACATTTCCACACAATTCAAAGACATTAAGAAACATATTATATAATGGCATTTAAAACACTCATTTAAAAGCAAAGATAATAAAACATGAATAACAATGGTACATGCATTAAAGTCACAGTGCAGTGTGAGATACACACATCTGAAATGTTTAGCTCTGACTCTCAATCATTGCTCACTTTTCAGCAGAAATAGTTTTCTTTGACCTCACTTTCTTTCTACTTTCTTTGTTAACTTATCCTTTCGTTATTTCAAGTGTTTCATGCTAAACGAACCCTGCTTTGGAAAATGTTAAGACACTGTTAACATTGTTTATACTGTATATTCTTCATGTTAGTATAATTGTTTTAATTGTATTTTACATATTACTCTTTGTATTATATAAATATCTCTATTTGATTATATTTTATTGGACATTAACTTTTAACTAAATTGTATTTAATATTTCTTAATGTATATTTTATAATTTTATATTTGTATACACTTACTTTAACTTCTTATGTTAATTTAAATGTATCTTTTATTAAACATTCTTATTCTATTTGATCTTGAATGTAAATTAATTTAATATTTTCTGGAAGGTGGCCCATTTCATATATCTGTAGAAGAGCAGTTTCTTACGTCCCTGACATTCCCTCTCTAAAATCAACATTGTAAAAGATAGGAAACGTTGCATTAATTAAGATCTAAGACCCCCGCTTCCTCACCATCGTCTCCACCATGTTGGGCTTGGAGTTCCTCAGCGTTTTGGCGGAGAAGAAGACGTCCACCATGCTGTGGTGACGGATCATATCCAGCAGCATCGTGCAGGCGCAGAACGTCCCGCTGCGACCGCCACCATTTCTGCTCAGACAGGAAACACAAACACAGAAGACATGAGTGACCTGATAGAGACTTGGAGAAATGTCACAGTGAGCACAGATCAGGCATGCTGTCAGAAAGAGGCCAACTGGAAGACTTTGAGATGAATATCTGAGTAAAGTACTCATTAAAATACAGGAGCGGGGACTTAATCAGGTTTGAGAGTTCTGACTCCGACCTCCTGACATCAAAGAGACCGACACCGAGATGAGGGGCAAATCTAAAGTTAAGATACCAACACTGACAACGTTTTCAGGGGTGCTGAATACCATTAAATAAGAGCTACAGAAGAAACATCTATTAAAGAGGACGTATATTGTGCTGCAGCACCTCTTTTCCCCCTCTGTCTGAAACCAGAGCCCAGTCTGCTCTGATTGGTTAGCTGGCCGGCTATGTTGTGATAGGTCAACCGCTAAGAGATGTCCCACCACTTAGCCTATCACGTACAATGTGTTGGAGAGCTAACCAAGCGGAATGAGTCCTAAACCTAGTAATGAGTCAGCATTTACTACTTCCTGTCCCCTGGTCTATAACTCAATGATTTTTGGAGCGTGTCATTAGCCGCCTTTAGCTTAGCGGTGGTGACTTGAAGTCATGTGACCGTGCTGTAGTTCCTGTATAGCCCAACATTAGCCGCCTTTAGCTTAGCGGTGGTGGCGTGAAGTCATGTGACCGTGCTGCAGTTCCTTTATAGCCCAACATTAGCCGCCTTTAGCTTAGCGGTGGTGATGTGAAGTCATGTGACCGTGCTGCAGTTCCTTTATAGCCCAACATTAGCCGCCTTTAGCTTAGCGGTGGTGATGTGGAGTCATGTGACCGTGCTGCAGTTCCTTTATAGCCCAACATTAGCCGCCTTTAGCTTAGCGGTGGTGATGTGAAGTCATGTGACCGTGCTGCAGTTCCTTTATAGCCCAACATTAGCCGCCTTTAGCTTAGCGGTAGTGATGTGAAGTCATGTGACCGTGCTGCAGTTCCTTTATAGCCTAACATTAGCCGCCTTTAGCTTAGCGGTGGTGATGTGAAGTCATGTGACCGTGCTGCAGTTCCTTTATAGCCCAACATTAGCCGCCTTTAGCTTAGCGGTAGTGATGTGAAGTCATGTGACCGTGCTGCAGTTCCTTTATAGCCCAACATTAGCCGCCTTTAGCTTAGCGGTGTTGGCGTGAAGTCATGTGACCGTGCTGCAGTTCCTTTATAGCCCAACATTAGCCGCCTTTAGCTTAGCGGTGGTGATGTGAATGTCATGTGACCGTGCTGCAGTTCCTTTATAGCCCAACATTAGCCGCCTTTAGCTTAGCGGTGGTGATGTGAAGTCATGTGACCGTGCTGCAGTTCCTTTATAGCCCAACATTAGCCACCTTTAGCTTAGCGGTGGTGATGTGAAGTCATGTGACCGTGCTGCAGTTCCTTTATAGCCCAACATTAGCCGCCTTTAGCTTAGCGGTAGTGATGTGAAGTCATGTGACCGTGCTGCAGTTCCTTTATAGCCCAACATTAGCCGCCTTTAGCTTAGCGGTGGTGGCGTGAAGTCATGTGACCGTGCTGCAGTTCCTTTATAGCCCAACATTAGCCGCCTTTAGCTTAGCGGTGGTGATGTGATGTCATGTGACCGTGCTGCAGTTCCTTTATAGCCCAACATTAGCCGCCTTTAGCTTAGCGGTGGTGATGTGAAGTCATGTGACCGTGCTGCAGTTCCTTTATAGCCCAACATTAGCCGCCTTTAGCTTAGCGGTAGTGATGTGAAGTCATGTGACCGTGCTGCAGTTCCTTTATAGCCCAACATTAGCCGCCTTTAGCTTAGCGGTGGTGATGTGGAGTCATGTGACCGTGCTGCAGTTCCTTTATAGCCCAACATTAGCCGCCTTTAGCTTAGCGGTAGTGATGTGAAGTCATGTGACCGTGCTGCAGTTCCTTTATAGCCCAACATTAGCCGCCTTTAGCTTAGCGGTGGTGATGTGATGTCATGTGACCGTGCTGCAGTTCCTTTATAGCCCAACATTAGCCGCCTTTAGCTTAGCGGTGGTGATGTGAAGTCATGTGACCGTGCTGCAGTTCCTTTATAGCCCAACATTAGCCGCCTTTAGCTTAGCGGTGGTGATGTGAAGTCATGTGACCGTGCTGCAGTTCCTTTATAGCCCAACATTAGCCGCCTTTAGCTTAGCGGTAGTGATGTGAAGTCATGTGACCGTGCTGCAGTTCCTTTATAGCCCAACATTAGCCGCCTTTAGCTTAGCGGTGGTGATGTGGAGTCATGTGACCGTGCTGCAGTTCCTTTATAGCCCAACATTAGCCGCCTTTAGCTTAGCGGTAGTGATGTGAAGTCATGTGACCGTGCTGCAGTTCCTTTATAGCCTAACGTTAGCTTTTTACTTCAGAAATCATAAAGTGATGTTAATATGTGGAGATTATCCTGCTGATGAAAACGTGTAAGTATCATAAACGTTGTAATAATCCAAAAAAACATGCACAAATAAAATGGTTGGCCTACATCTCTGCTCCACTCTGTACAGCTACACATGTGTTGCAGATGGGTAGTAAGAAGACTCACAGGCAGTGTACGATGGTTCGTCCGTCCTCACACTCCATCTGCCAGTTGTGCACCTGGGCCAGCAGGCTGAGGAAGGCCTTCTTTGAGTCGGGGACTTCACGGTACGGAGACCAGCGCAGGAACTGAAAGTGACGCACCAGCAGCTGGCCCTCCTGCAGCTGCACACGCACAGGAAGGAGAGGGGATTTTTAGTTTCCAACATGAAACATCAGATATGCATTAAAACCTCTCAGCATACATCATTCAGACTCTCTCAGGTTCTCAGCCTGAGGGGGTTCTGTCAACACTCTCCAAACTGTGGAGCTCCTGCTCTCACTTCTGATTGGCTGGGAAGGTTTCCACCACATTAAAGTTGGACTTGAACTATATAAAAAGTATCACTGTTTTTATGAATAGGGGAAAAGTCTGTATCTGAGGGTTGAAGCATGAGCAGAAATCAGTCTTTAAAGCTATCCAAAATGCTCTTTTAAAATACCAAATACAGTGGGTCTTCTTTGCCAGTCTTGAAATGTGTTTCTACTGTGATTTCGAAACGATTATTCAATATTAATAATAACAATAGCATTCATTGATTTTATGACGGGTCATGTAAAAAGAATATAGACGTGGGATTTGCTATAATTACTTCTGGTTGAAGAACATTGTCTTATTTCCTTCTTACAAAATACTTATTACTGCATTTGCCTATTTGATTGAATTCCTTTTATTTCTTATGCTGTATGTTGCATTGTTGGAGAAGCCTGGGATTTAAAGTTACGAACAATTACGTAGTAGTTGTTCGTAACTGACATGAGAACTATCAATACCACGATCAAGTAGCACATTGACTGACTGAAAACCCACCTGTTTGGACTGCAATGAAATCTAATAAATGAATAGGTCATATTTTATACACAACTATCGTATTTAGGATTTAAGAGGATCAACTTATATTGAAGCAAATATTCCTGCAGGTTTCTTGCCGTTTGTATCTTCACGGTTGATTGAACTTGATGTGAGGAAATGCTTCATTACACACATTCATTACATTTCATGGCCGGCATTTGATGATTGAATTCACTGCTCATAATTTAATCGGGGCATGTGAGTGATCTTATAGATGATCCAAAGAAACATAGCTTTCACAAAGCTCACAGAATAATCATTAGTTAGTCAAAAAGGGAAGCCTTCAAAACACACATATACTAATGAAAGTACACTAATGTCATGTAATGTATATTAATATAATATAAAGTGATGTCATGTACTGCTGCATCTACTGGACCGTGGAGTACCTTCTTGGGTAAGAGGCTATCGGTGTCTCGCTCTGTGGTTTCTGTGTCCGCGTCCTGATCCTGCAGAGAGCATTGTGGGAAAATTTCTGACTTGTTGTCCAATTGTTTGGGCTGGGTGTAGGAGGGGCTAATGTTTGGGTGAGGAGGCGTACAACTAGGAGGAGTTGGTCCACTAAAGGAGAACTAGTGGCTGAAAGCATCTACTGAGGTGAGAGGACGGGAGTTACACTACTCTACACACTCAACACACACTCACAACCAACACACACTCACACACTCACGACCAACACACAGTCACGACCAACACACACTCACGACCAACACACAGTCACAACACACACTCACGACCAACACACAGTCACAACCAACACACACTCACAACCAACACACAGTTACGACCAACACACACTCACACACACTCACAACCAACACATACTCACACACTCACGACCAACACACACTCAACACACAGTTACGACCAACACACACTCACACACTCACGACCAACACACACTCAACACACAGTTACGACCAACACACACTCACACACTCACGACCAACACACACTTACAACCAACACACACTCACGACCAACACACACTCACAACCTACACACACTCACAACCAACACCAACACACAACCTACACACACTCATGACCAACACACACTCACAACCAACACACACTCACAACCAACACACACTCATGACCAACACACATTCACAACCAACACACACTCACGACCAACACACACTCGCTCACAACCTACACACACTCACAACCAACACCAACACACAACCTACACACACTCATGACCAACACACACTCACAACCAACACACACTCACGACCAACACACACTCACTCACTCACTCACTCACTCACAACCTACACACACTCACAACCAACACCAACACACAACCTACACACACTCATGACCAACACACACTCACAACCAACACACAGTCACAACCAACACATACTCACAACCTACACACACTCTCACAACTAACACACACTAACAACCTACACACACTCACTCACAACCTACACACACTCACCACCAACACACAACCTACACACACTCATGACCAACACACACTCACAACCAACACACAGTCACAACCAACACACACTCACAACCAACACACACTCACAACCAACACACACTCTCACAACTAACACACACTAACAACCAACACACACACACTCACATCCAACACACACTCACAACCAACACACAGTCACAACCAACACACACGCACAACCAACACACACTCACAACCAACACACACCAAACCAACACACTCACAACCACACACACCACAAACCAACACACACTCACAACCAACACACACTCACAACCAACACACACTCACAACCAACACACACTCACAACCAACACACACTCACAACCAACACACACTCACAACCAACACACACTCACGACCAACACACACTCGCAACCAACACACACTCACAACCAACACACACTCACGACCAACACACACTCACAACCAACACACACTCAACACACACTCACAACCAACACACACTCACAACCAACACACACTCACAACCAACACACACTCACAACCAACACACACTCACAACCAACACACACTCACAACCAACACACACTCACAACCAACACACACTCACAACCAACACACACTCACACACTCCGCAGCACAAAAACATCTGGAAATATATGTTATGGATAAGGTCAAAATCAAGACTACATTTTCAGTCATGATTATTAAAAGAGCCATAGGATTTTATGTTAGTGAAATATGAAATTGTTTAGATTGTAATCATTTTGTTGAGAAATGGAGATCGAGGTTGATTATTTGAAGATACTAAATCCTTATTTTTAAGTATTTTTTAAAGAAACGTAAACGATTTAGAGACACTCAGTTTTTTACTTGAGATTCTACGTAATCTTTCAGGGAAGTTTGTTATTTTTGGGAGATATTTATGATTTTCTTCTGAAAGTTTCTTAGTGTTTAAAAGATAACAAGTCATTATTTTTGAGATATTGATTCCTTATATTGATATACAAAGTCATTATATTGAGATACTGAGTCATATTTTGAGATACTTAGTAATCCTTTGAGGTACTAAGTCTTTAAATTAAGATGTTTGGTACTTTATGTTACCAATAACATTAGTATACAGTTGCTTTATCATGATGTAAATGATTCCTCCAGCTGCGAACCATACATGCCGGCAGACTCGGGTCACCATTGGGAATCATTCCATTATTATCAGGCTTCATTAACGCTCGTGGAAATATGAAATTGATTCAGATCCAGGAAATGCCGCCACAGCAACTCAGAGCGGGAACAGTTATGTAAGGGATAATGTGCAGCGACGCGGTCATTATGGGGAAAAGAACACCCGACAGGCTGATCAGGATCTAGATCTGGCATGAGTGGCATGGTCACTTCTCAACAAAGTAAGGATATGACTCCCAATATTAATTTAAATGCTTTTATAGATTTAGAAAATGTTTTTATTGATTTAGAAAATAGTACGCCACTACGCTATTTATTTAAAATGACATGCATCCGCTAAGAAAAATAGTCCGTTGTTACTGTTTGAACTAACATAGCAAAGGCAGGAACTGCTTCAATAGTGTTTTTGAGGAGCTTTTTGATTACAGATTTGAAAACATCGTTGCTTGCTTTAAAAGTAGCACAATTCATTATGTCAAACCTTGGGAAGTATCTAGATATCCCTGCCCTAATGCCAAAGTAACTGGCAACTGAATATGTGTCGCCGTTTGATGTCTATGTTGGACCGCTGCGTAAAAATGAGGGTTTCTCCCAGTTTGCATGTAGTTTGCTTTTCGGCCAAACTGTATACAGTTAAATCGACCGGACTTCTTTCTGCAGATGTGAGCGTCCTTAACAACGGTCAATAAGTCCTTGACAGCGGTCTGTCTGTTCTGGGTTAACAACGTGTCACGTGTTCTGAATTGACCAATCAGAATCGAGTATTCAACTAAGCCATGTAATAACCACTGTTAATGCCCAAAGCCAATATATAAAATAACATGTCATTTAATAAGAAAATTAAACATTTGAACAGCAGTTTTTGTCTCAAACTGACATGTGAAGTTGAGTTAAAGTGAGGCTTTTACATTTTCACACTTAAGTCTTAATGTTTGTACTTTGAAGGCAGAATTAGAGCCTTTTATTTAATTAATTTGGGACAATATGGAGAAATTCAAACCGTTTTATAATGAAAAATAAGTGTGATTGCACTCAAGAAAATGTTACGCTATTTTGAAAATGTTTGGATTCTAGCATATTGTACATGTGAACGTCTGATATGTTAATCTGGATAGCTGACATTTTGTTTTACTGGTATTTTGATGAGATGTAGCTCCTGATTAAACAGATGTATTAAAGTATCTCTAATTGAATCTGTATTTAATCTTCATTATGTGTTCTTTACGTACCCTGGTGATGTTCTGGACCCGGAAAAGTCGAATGATCACGTCGTCGTCAGCCGTTCTGGTCAGCAGCTCCACGGTCATCGGACCAAACTGCTGCAACCCGGGCTCAGGCCAATACTGCAGACAGGGCTGAGGAGGAAGGAGAGAGGGTTTCAACATCACTTTATTCAACTTAAAGAGTACAAACAACCCAACCAGTCAAACAAACACAGCTTTAGGAATCAGATCCATCGCCCCCGACAGCACAAAACTGACTTAACGGCTGCAAATTGTCCATAAAAAGTTCAACCGTGTGTAAACATCCTTCTTCTTGGCAAAGGACTTATGACCAAAGATAAATACAATAAAGGAGAGAGGAGAGGATAAGGAGAGAGGAGTGATAACAGGAAGGACAAGAAGGAAAGAAGATATGACAAAAAAGGAATGAGGATAGGAGGGGAGAAAAAGGAAAAAAAATATGGGATGATATAGAGGGGATGAGATTAGGAGATAAGGAGAGGAGAAGGGATAAGAGGAGGGGATAGGAGAGGGGGAGAGGGGAGACAGTAAGTAGAGAAAAAGGAAAGATAAGAAAGGAAGGAGATGAAAAAGGAGAGAGGATATGAGGAGAAAAAGGAAACAAGTAGAGAAGAGAGGAAAGAGCAAGTAGAGGAAAGGAGAACAAGGAAACAGAAAATGAGAGAGGAGAGGAAAGGAAATGAAGTAGATAAGAAAGAAGAATAGGAAAAAGGAAGGAAAGAGATGTAAAAGTAAGGATTAAAGAAGGTAAGTAGAGAGGAAAGAAGGAAGGAGAGGAAGGAGAAGAGGAAGTAGAAGATGACGGGAAAGGTGATGAGAAGAAGGAAAGAGGATGAGAATAATTGGAATAGGAGAGGATGGCAAGAAAAGAGAGGAAGGACATGAGAAAGCAGAATAGGGAAATATTTGAGGAGAGAAGAAAGGGATGGGAAGGAAAAGGTTAGTACAGAGGAAGGATAAGAGGAGGAGAGGAAAGAAAGGAGGGAAAGAAAGAAGAAGAAGGGAAAGGAAATGAGAGAGGAGAGGAAATAGAGGATCGAAGAGGAAGGAAAGGAAGGGAAGGAAAGAAGAGAGAAAGTAGAGAGGGTCCTTCTCCCTTGTTGCTGTTGGTGTTAGAAACCCCTGAGTCAGCAGCTCTGATGCTAACTACACCTGAGCATTGACAGCAGACACAATTATCCTAAATGACAACGATTATCCACAAAGAGCTGCGGTAAATTAAAGAAGCTAAAAAAAACACACAAGCTGGAACAATTCTTTCCATGAGCGCCGTCCGCCTGCAGGGAAGTGTGCATGAGCGGGAAATCATTAGCATTAGCACGTAATAAACGAATGGAGGAGAGCTATATGCCTCTGCCAGAGATACACAGGAAGCCCCAGAGGTGGGACGTACGCATATATATATATATATAAAAAAGGCAAGGTCTCCTGTCAATACGATTTAAAGACAAGCCCCCCCCCCCCCTCAGCCAATAGGATTGAAAGGGGGGTCGAGGGGAAGTGATTTCACAATGACAGAAGGGCACTAACAGGTGACTTTGGGCACGAAGGGAGATAAATATTTATACATTCAGACAGGAGACAGGCAGCTCTGACTCACGGGGGCAAACTGTGAGGGTGTGTGTGTGTGTGTGTGTGAGGGTGTGTGTGAGTGTGTGTGTGTGTGTGTGTGTGTGTGTGTGTGTGTGTGTGTGTGTGTGTGTGTGTGTGTGTGTGTGTGTGTGTGTGTGTGTGAGGGGTGTGAGGGGTGTGAACTGTTAGTCCACTGGCAGCGAGAAGAAGAAGACGGAGGAGGAAGGACAGGCTGCAGCTGACAGGCATGGTGGAGATGTTGAGCGGGAATTCAACATGACAGAGGGGCGATAGGGAGGCGGCAGAACTAACCTCTAGTGTGTGTGTGTGTGTGTGTGTGTGTGTGTGTGTGTGTGTGTGTGTGTGTGTGTGTGTGTGTGTGTGTGTGTGTGTGTGTGTGTGTGTGTGTGTGTGTGTGTGTGTGTGTGTGTGTGTGTGTGTGTGTGTGTGTGTGTGTGTGTGTGTGTGTGTGTGTGTGTGTGTGTGTGTGTGTGTGTGTATGGGGGGTAGATAAGGAGGTGGTAATGTCGTGCTGTTCGTGTAAATTAAGCTGGTGAATGTGTGCTTTGTAGCTTTTTACATGCCGGACATGTGATGACCCTCGCTGTCTTCTCTGAAGGAAAGATATTGATTTGATATAAATGGCATTTTGTCACCGCAAGTCTCCACGTGTTACACCATGACACAATGCACGGCAGCCCAGAGATAAAAAAGCATTAATGATACAAATATTGAATTATTATTTCAAAATCATGAGTGAGACTTATGATTTGGAGTTGGTTTCTCATTCTGATAAGATGGCTAGTCATTATTTTTAAGATATTAAGTCACCAATTTTGAGAAACTTGGTGATTATTTTAGAATAATAAATCATCATTTTGAGATTCTAGGTCATTGTTTATAAAAACCAAGTCCTTAATTTAACATTGAGAAATAATAAGCAATAATCAACAGCAGTGGTAGTTGTAGTTCGCTAGCCCTATCGGAGTAATGTGTAACTGGTAATGATTAAAATCCAGTTGAGTTTGTTTTAAAGGGCTTACTTACAAATAAAAAAATATAGAAACTAATAACATCACTATGTGTGTGACCTCCAGCCTCTGTTCTTACCCAGGCGGAGTTGGACTGGTTGAGCTGGTTGAGCATCACCACCGAGGTGCAGCCGTAGTCGTACAGCAGCCTCCAGAAGTCGGTGGTGGTGCCGGGGAGGGGGTGCGGCGTCACCACGAAGGCGGCCGGTCGCAGGAAGCTGTCGGCCAGCGCTGCGTTGATGTAGTTGCTGCCCTCGCCCTCCGCGGTCACCAGGAAGGCCAGAGATCGGTCCGGCGGCAGGACGTCCATGCTGCGGTTCTTCTCTCGGTTCCTCGGCATCAGAGAGATGGAGCACTCCTCCACGTCCAGGTGGGGGGTCACAGAGTTCAGAGTCTGAGGAGGAGGAGGAGGAGGAGGAGGAGGAGGAGGAGGAGGAGGAGGAGGAGGAGGAGGAGGAGGAGGAGGAGGAGGAGGAGGAGGAGGAGGAGGAGGAGGAGGAGGAGGAGGAGGAGGAGGAGGAGGAGGAGGAGGAGGAGGAGGAGGAGGGGAGATCATTAAGAAGGGTTCAGTTTCAAGGCTTTTATTGTCATGTGTACATAGCTACAGTGTAGTTATGACAATTACAATCTTAAGTCACAGGCTCCTCCAACAGTGCAACACAACAAAACAGTTAAAATAGTACAGGTACATTTAATTAAATAGAATATAATAGAAACATGTGGACATGTGGTGCAGGAATGAGTCCGTAGCCTGAAATGAGAGTTAGGGTTTTAGCACTATGGTTAGATGATTTTGAGGTTAATGGTTTTTTGAACGTGTTTTTGGTTCTCATCCTGAAATATGGTCTGTGGTTAACTAAAGCTGAACAGTGTCGTCCTAATTTCCCTCAGGATAAATAAGGACTTAGGGGAAATCTATCCGAAGAACAAATACATGTACTAACAGGTAGAGACATTGCCTTTCATTTTTAGTTATATTGGACATTTTACTCTTCCTTTTTATCATTATTAAAATATTGTTATTATATTTTCTTCCTTCCTAAAAAGTCGTTTTTTGCTTGCATTATTATAATAAGTATAAATATTATTTTAATTAATAATAATATTATTATGGTTATTCTAATGTTTTAAAAATTATTATTATAATTATACAGTTTTTCATTTATATCTTTCAATTTTTTAATTTTTTTTCCTTTTCCTTTGTATGTTTAGACTATGTATTATGTATTATATATTATGTTTAGACTATGTATTATGTATTATGTATGTATTATGTATTATTAGACTATGTACTATGTATACTGTATATTTTAGACTATAGCTGTGAAATAGGATAACTGTAGGTGTGACTATGCTCTTTTAGGCTGCAAAAACTCAAATAAAAAAAGGAAAGTTGATGGCGTGTTTGAAACTTTGATTCTAGATGGAGAGATCAAATAAAAGGCTGAGAAAAGAGACGTTGATAAGAGGAGACAGACGCAGCGGAACAGAAATGGGATCAAAGAGAGATGGAGAAGATGAAAATACTGTCAATACATGATGAGCACAACTATCTCCAAATCATATCTGAGAAACTTTAAAAACACATTAATTATCAGACAAAATCCCCTCAAGGCTTATTGGATGAAAACACGTTCAACCCTCTCATACATTATGAATAAGCACATTAGGAAGCAATGGGAATTGAAATGAACTGATAATCTAAAGCTTCATTTTGTGAATGGCTCCTGTTGGTTTCAACAAATGCATTTCATATATTGCATCTAGACTACACTTTGCAATTATAAGAGGCTGTCTTTGTGAGGGAGGGTAATTGTCCTGTGGGTGGAAAGAAACATTTTAATTACTCTGGCAAAAAGTCAACAAATCAATGACATGATTATAACTGGCTGTAAGTAGGGAAACATTACATACTGTATCATGATACGAGAGGTGGGGGAGGGTAACCTAAGGTCTTTCTGGACTTAAAGGTGGGGTAGGTCATTTTGGAGAAACCAGCTCGAGTGCGCTAGAATTTGAAAATACACAGCCGGAAAAAATCTGCCACTTCCTCACAGAGCCCCTCCTCCAACACACACGAACGCGCACATGACCAATGAGGGCACGAGATAAGTTTGTGCCCAGATGGAAGGCTGACAGGCAGGTAGGCCATCCAGTTACTTTAGCCGGCTCAGATGATTGGTCGTGCTTTTTACAGCGCCACGGCTTCCACAGATGATGTTTTTTTATGTATTTATTGTCAAAGCATTTAAGATATTCATTGCTATCGGGATGTTAAGAGCATTCCATGGAATATAACAAAAAGTGTATCTCGAGCCGGTTTCTCAAACTTACCAACTGTACCCCACCTTTAAAGGGACCCTGTTATTCTCATGTTCAGCTGTATATCAGTATGTAGTGTCTCTACTTTAAAGAGTCCTCTCCTGCTGATGTTCAGGTGTATATCAGTATGTAGTGTCTCTACTTTAAAGAGTCCTCTCCTGCTGATGTTCAGGTTGTATATCAGTATGTAGTGTCTCTACTTTAAAGAGTCCTCTCCTGCTGATGTTCAGGTGTATATCAGTATGTAGTGTCTCTACTTTAAAGAGTCCTCTCCTGCTGATGTTCAGGTGTATATCAGTATCTAGTGTCTCTACTTTAAAGAGTCCTCTCCTGCTGATGTTCAGGTGTATATGTATGTAGTGTCTCTACTTTAAAGAGTCCTCTCCTGCTGATGTTCAGGTGTATATCAGTATCTAGTGTCTCTACTTTAAAGAGTCCTCTCCTGCTGATGTTCAGGTGTATATCAGTATGTAGTGTCTCTACTTTAAAGAGTCCTCTCCTGCTGATGTTCAGGTGTATATCAGTATGTAGTGTCTCTACTTTAAAGAGTCCTCTCCTGCTGATGTTCAGGTGTATATCAGTATGTAGTGTCTCTACTTTAAAGAGTCCTCTCCTGCTGATGTTCAGGTGTATATCAGTATGTAGTGTCTCTACTTTAAAGAGTCCTCTCCTGCTGATGTTCAGGTGTATATCAGTATGTAGTGTCTCTACTTTAAAGAGTCCTCTCCTGCTGATGTTCAGGTGTATATCAGTATGTAGTGTCTCTACTTTAAAGAGTCCTCTCCTGCTCATGTTCAGGTGTATATCAGTATGTAGTGTCTCTACTTTAAAGAGTCCTCTCCTGCTGATGTTCAGGTGTATATCAGTATGTAGTGTCTCTACTTTAAAGAGTCCTCTCCTGCTGATGTTCAGGTGTATATCAGTATGTAGTGTCTCTACTTTAAAGAGTCCTCTCCTGCTGATGTTCAGGTGTATATCAGTATGTAGTGTCTCTACTTTAAAGAGTCCTCTCCTGCTCATGTTCAGGTATATATCAGTATGTAGTGTCTCTACTTTAAAGAGTCCTCTCCTGCTGATGTTCAGGTGTATATCAGTATGTAGTGTCTCTACTTTAAAGAGTCCTCTCCTGCTCATGTTCAGGTGTATATCAGTATGTAGTGTCTCTACTATAAAGAGTCCTCTCCTGCTGATGTTCAGGTTGTATATCAGTATGTAGTGTCTCTACTTTAAAGAGTCCTCTCCTGCTGATGTTCAGGTGTATATCAGTATGTAGTGTCTCTACTTTAAAGAGTCCTCTCCTGCTGATGTTCAGGTGTATATCAGTATGTAGTGTCTCTACTTTAAAGAGTTCTCTCCTGCTGATGTTCAGGTGTATATCAGTATGTAGTGTCTCTACTTTAAAGAGTCCTCTCCTGCTGATGTTCAGGTGTATATCAGTATGTAGTGTCTCTACTTTAAAGAGTCCTCTCCTGCTGATGTTCAGGTGTATATCAGTATGTAGTGTCCCTACTTTAAATAGTCCTCTCCTGCTGATGTTCAGGTGTATATCAGTATGTAGTGTCTCTACTTTAAAGAGTCCTCTCCTGCTGATGTTCAGGTGTATATCAGTATGTAGTGTCTCTACATGTCTCCATGCATTAATGTTCAAAAAGCTCTGTATTTCCCTCATACATCCTGTGCTGCAGCAATTCTTTTCACCCTCTGTCTGAAACCAGAGCCCAGTCTGCTCTGATTGGTTAGCTGGCCGGCCCTGTTTTGAGTGGTCAACCAGCTTAGAGCTATTTCCGCCCCCATTAGCCTATCACGTACAATGTGTTGGAACGCTTGTCAATAGAAGCGCCCAGTGTTCCATAGTGATGTCACTATGTTCCGGACATTTTGGATTTTAGCCTTGTCAAACCATTTACATGCACTTAAAACTATAGAACACAATGCAGGAAAGGGAAACCCCCAAAAAAGCAGAAAATGGCCTCTTTAAGATTAGAGTTCTTGGTTATAGAATATGTATGATAAAGCAAAAGTCATCACATAGACACGATTTAAAATATAAATAGTGTGTGTGTGTGTCTGTGTCTGTGTGTGTGCATGTGCTGTGTGAGTGTGTGTGTGTGTGTGCGTGTGCTTGTGCGTGTGCATGTGCTGCGTGAGTGTGTGTGTGTGTGCATGTGCTGCGTGAGTGTGTGTGTGTGTGTCTGTGCATGTGCTGCGTGAGTGTGTGTCTGTGCATGTGCTGCGTGAGTGTGTGTGTGTGTGTCTGTGTGCTTGTGCAGCGTGAATGTGTGTGTGTCTGTGTGTGTACCTGAAACTCCTCTCTGATGGGCGAGGTGTTGCTCTGCGTGTCGACCTTCAGCATCTCCTTGTAGGTCAGAGCGAACTCGTTCACGGGGATGGCCGTCTCTCCGCACAGACACGCCTCCAGGATGGCATCATGGATGAACACGTACTGCTCCTGAGAGACAGCGCGCAGGGAAAAACATGCACACATTTACCCACAAGCCTTTGCTGCACTTATGAGCCTCCTAACCGTTAATTGCCCACTTGCACAATGCAGAATTGTATTACTGCTGTTGAATGTTGACTAATAGTCACAAGTGTCAAACGTTCTCAAAATCTCCATGCCCACTCGCAGGCATTGTCCACCATGTCTATAAATGGGGTAAAAAGTGGTGAAAACACACATCAGAGGAGCACAAACACTGCCCACACACTCGTTAAATCCCGTCACGAGCGCTGCAATTAACGAGGACATTTGTTTTGACACCCAACCAAACAATAGATCAAAGAGGCGAGCGTGCATTCAAATTACCAGCCATAAAACTGTTCAACTTATTTATCATTTTTAATGTGTTTTGTAATTGTTGAAATATGTATTCAACGGGTGGACAAGCTTCAGCTGAAAAGGTAAAATAAATATCATTGTTTTGGTATTTACTGCTCTTTCTCCACTTCACACTTTACGAGAGGACGATTTACTGAAATGTTCTCAAACTTTAAATAATTAATGGATTTCTGAGTTGTTTATTTGAAAATTGGACACACTTTGAGAAGAATAATACACATAAACACACAATTAGCTTTTGTCAAGTTAGTGGAAAATAATATATTACACTTACAGTAACAGCTTTCAAATCCTCCAATATTTACCCTCCAATATTTACCCTCCAATGTGTGTGGCTTGTAGACAAGAATAAGTATGGGAACCCTTTGGACTTTCCTGGTTTTAAGGTGAATTGAGCTTTAAATCTGATGTTCAAGCTTGGAAATATGGTAAAAGCTGATTAAGCAACAATGGGGATGGACTTCCGCCCTGACCTGGAGGGGATTTGGGTTGAAAAATGTAAAACTCAACCGGTTTTCTTAAACAGAAATACATTAAACATTTGTGTAAACATTACCATATGTTCTGGCAGTGCTCCTGAACTACTGTAAACAAGTCAAGTCCTTTATTGAAATGAGACTTAAAGTGATGATTCCATTTAACTTTGAGACACTACCTGGGCCTGAGACGAGACACCATCAGGGGATTTGCAAACCAATATATGTTTAATATCTTAAAGGTCCCCTATTATACTGTTTTTCATCAATATATTATACTGTAGGTCTCAGATACAAAACATGTCTCTAAAGTGTTTGGCTCCAAACACCAAACAGATCATTGCAGCAGCATTACCCATAATCCCCTCTGTTTCAGCCCTGTTTCAAAAGTGCTGATTCTCTGTCTGTTACTTTAGATGAAAATAAGGAGCCCCTCCCCACGCCCCTCTGAGAGAGATTTGGTTACAAAGAACACAATGGTGCTCTAGGAGGAGATTCAGGTGATAAGGTGGGGGGGGTTACCTTGGTTGGTGATTGGCTAATGGTTACACAAGACAACACATCGTTATGACATCATAAAGTGGCCAAAATCTGATCAGCTCATTTTCAGACAGGTTTTTATAGAAATGGATCAGGACAAAAAGAGAGAGAATCTTTGTTCCTGAAACTTTCAGAGTCTCTTTCCACAGAGGGGACACATGTTGATGTAGAAGAGACATGAAGAAGAGGAGACACATGTTGATGTAGAAGAGACATGAAGAAGAGGGACATGTTGATGTAGAAGAGACATGAAGAAGAGGGGACACATGTTGATGTAGAAGAGACATGAAGAAGAGGGGACACATGTTGATGTAGAAGAGACATGAAGAAGAGGGGACACATGTTGATGTAGAAGAGACATGAAGAAGAGGGGACACATGTTGATGTAGAAGAGACGTGAAGAAGAGGGGACACATGTTGATGTAGAAGAGACTTGAAGAAGAGGGGACACATGTTGATGTAGAAGAGACATGAAGAAGAGGGGACACATGTTGATGTAGAAGAGACATGAAGAAGAGGGGACACATGTTGATGTAGAAGAGACATGAAGAAGAGGGGGACACATGTTGATGTAGAAGAGACATGAAGAAGAGGGGACACATGTTGATGTAGAAGAGACATGAAGAAGAGGGGACACATGTTGATGTAGAAGAGACTTGAAGAAGAGGGGACACATGTTGATGTAGAAGAGACTTGAAGAAGAGGGGACACATGTTGATGTAGAAGAGACATGAAGAAGAGGGGACACATGTTGATGTAGAAGAGACATGAAGAAGAGGATTTTGCATAATAGGTGATCTTAAAGTAAAAAAGCACTCACCTCGGTCTGGATCATGTTGATGCGTCGGGAGCAGAGGGTCTTCACACAGTTGTAGATGTCCACCACCCCCTCACACTCGGCCATATCCAGCATGACGTCCAGAACGATGTAGCAGCCGGTCCGACCCGCCCCCATGCTGTGAGGAGGAAGAACAACACAACACACAAGCATCAGTATACAGAGGACATACACAAGTCTTGGTAAGGAGAAAGCAAAGAAAGAAACGGAATACTGTGACCATTATGTTCTGGCATTGTAAGAAGTCTAGTTTAAAGTGAACAACCTTTGAGTTTTTAAAATGCTCTACTGTATGTGCTGTGTGGCAGTTTGTGAAAGACTCCCCAGGATATAAATATCTTTATTTTCATAATATTTGTATTGGTCATTTTACTTTAACTTCTTATGTTTATTTAAGTTTTTGTATTTTATTTGATCTTTTTATTATATGATCTAACTTTAACTTTTAATGTTTAAAAAAACATTGTT